>NW_011888803.1:15456080-15461286 GCF_000151845.1 Pteropus vampyrus
AATTTGAACAGCTCCCATGACAGGACACTCTTATCCTTCAAGGAAGGCCATATAATCTTTGGATGGTTCTGACTGAAGGAGTGGTCTTGCTAACACAATCTAAATGTCACCCTAAGTTCAGCTACTTGGTGTAAGATGATCCTCTGCAGTCACACAAAACATGTTTCTGCGTGTTCCAAGTGTCAGGTGTTTGTCTGAACACCTGGGTCTATTGTGATGCAGATTAGACCAGCCACACCATACCTCTGAACACAGGTGATGGGGCTACCTTGAACCACTTCTCACAGAGCAGGTAAAGGTCTGCTCACCTCTGAATCCTCAGCACAGCCCCATGATGGATACGGGAGATATTTGGTAAATATTTCTTCAGAAATGGATAAATGAACAAGCCTAAACTTTTGGCATCTGTCTCATCAGGAAACATAAGTGACATTAATGTGGAAACTCCTGTTGGATTTATGAACTTTAAATGTTATTTTAAAGGACATCCAAGACTCTTTCAGCAAAGTCATTCTAACCACACCCTTAACTCAGTGTACTCAGCCAGGGGTAGGTACCAAATTTTGTGTTTTGTTTTTGTAATAGATTTCTACTTGAAGAATTATGTTATCTCCTTTATCATATTGCAAATTCTTCCAGAAATGTCCTTAGAAAGTTGTTTTGGTTTATTGTATAACCCCCAAAGTACCAAGACAGTGCTGGGCAAATGTTAAGTAATCAATATTAGCCTATATTAGACTATATTAGTCTATATTAGGCACCCACAAATATTTATAACATGAATAAATGATGGCAGGAGGTTTATATTTTTATGTATTTTTAATTGTATGAATGTTGTTGTTGTTTTGTAAAAGCACAAAAGTAAAATTACCTAAACATTACTTCTTACAAACATAAACATTCACATATGCACACACACCTTCCTTTCCATGTTTGAATTTTGACTGATTCCTAGAGTGTGTTGACTTTACTCAAGCTTATTTTTTTAAATCAGGTTTTCACTATTTCATTTAAAACTAGTCTAAAGTTTTTTAGTTCTTCTCATGGACCCTGTAGAAAAAATATTAGTAGTAACTAATAATAATAATAAGATCCATATCATAGCCCTAAAATAAGCACTAAAATAACAAAATTAAGAATTATATGTAATAAGCCAAGAGAGGAAATAAACTAGATTAATTAAAAAATACTGAATTAATCACCAAAAAGGCATAAAAAGAGGAAAAAATAGAACAAAGAACAGAAGAAACAAATAGAAAATATAAAACAAGATGTTAAATTTAAATTCAACCTTATCAATTAATCACATTAAATGTAAATGCTCTAAATACCCCAATTAAAAGACATAGTTTGCCAGATTAGATATAACGAAGCAAGATCCAATTCTACAGTGCCTACAAGAAACGCACTTTAAATAAAAAGACACAAGTAAAAACTAAAAGAATGTAAACACTAACAAAAACAAAAAAGCTGAAGTGGCTATAATAATATTAGTAAAAATAGATTTCAGATAGCAAGTATTATCAAGGATAAGGAGGGTCATTAAATAATGATAAAAGCATAAAATTATAAAGAGGACATAGGAATTATAAATGTTTATGTCTCTAACAATCAAGCTCCAAAATAGATGAAGCAAACATGGATAAAATTGCAGGAAGAAATTGACAGATTTACGATTATAGTCAGATATTTCAACACCCTTCTCTCAATAATTGATGAAAGTAGAAAGAAAATCAGTAAAAATTCGGAAGACTTCGATGATAGTATCATCCAACTTGACCTAATTGATATTTAGAGAACATTCCACTCCCAAACAGCAGAATACACATTCTTTCAAGTGTATATGGAACATTTTCATAGACAGACTATATTCTGAACTGTAAAACAAGTCTCAATATATTTAAAAGGATTCAGATCACCATACAAATATGTTCTTTGACCAAAATGAGATTAAGTTAGACATGAATCACTAAAAGATATGTGGAAAATCGCCAAATATTTGGACACTAAATTACACACTTAAAAAATAACCTCTAGGTCAAAAAACAAACCAGATTAGAGAGTATTTTGAATTGAATGAAAATAAAAATATAATGTATCAAAACTCACAAACCGCACCTCAATCAGGGAGAGAAATAGAGGGAAATTTATAGCACTAAATGCTGATATTAGAAAAAGAGAAAGGTCTCAAAACACTGATTTCAGCTTTGACCTTAAGAAACTAGAAAAAAGGGGGAAATTAAAAAGTAGTGTAAGCAGAAGAAAGAAAATAATAAAATCATTAATTCAAAATAATAAAATTATGAAAAAGAGGGTGGGAGGAAAAAGGTATTTGATGTAAGTAACTTTGGAAATGAGTGGAGTCTGTAAGATTTAAGGCAAAAGGAATGGTATATAAGCATTGTACTCTAGTTAATTAAGTTGTTTCCCAAGCAGTACAGCCTAACAATTCTGGTATTGCTATACACGTACACTGGAATTAAACAAGTAAATGAATGGTGGATGGTGGGAGCCAAGTTTTTCACTGTTAGAGTAGGAGGTTCAGATAAGCAAAGTAAAGAGGCTAGAAAATGATAGACTGATTATAAAATCCATGTGAAGAACCTTGTATTAGTTGCTAGGGCTACCATAACAAATATCATAGATTGGGTGGCTTAAATAACAGAAATGTATTTTTCCACAGTTCTGGAGGCTAGAAGTCCAAGATCATTGTATCAGCATAGTAGTTTCTTATGAAGCTATTCTTCTTGGCTTGTAGATGACTGCCTTCTCCATATTCTTCACATGGTCTTCCTTCCCACTGTGTGTCTGTATCCTAATCTTCTCTTCTTATAAAGACACCAGTCATATTAAATTAAGAACCATCCATATAACCTCATTTTACCTTAATTATCTCTCTAAGGACCTATTTCCAAATACATTCACATTTGACATACTGGAGGTCAGGACTTCAACATACGATTTTTGTGGAAGACATAACCCTCTAAATGTTCAGCATATAACAGAGTTATATAAACTAAAATAACCCTAAAAAAGAAAAGCAAATTTGGAGAATTTACACTACCTCACTCTAAGACTGCAGTATCCAAAATAGTGTGGTATTGGTGTAAAGATAGATAAATCAATCAATGGAGCAGAATAGAAAATTCAGAAATAGACTCGCATGTATATGGTGAGCTGATTTTCAACAAAAGTATAAGGTAAGATAATTTAGTGGAGAAAGAGTCTTTTCTACAAATGGTGCTAGAACCAATTTGTTATCTGTAGGCAAAAAATACAAACAAACCAAAGCAAAACAAAACAAAAAAACTTCAATACATAACTTTAACAAACGAAAATTTAATTAAAATGCATTATAAACCTAAATGTAAAACTTAAAATTATAAAGCTTCTAGAAGAAAAGACAGGAGATATCCTTGGTTGAGCAGAGTTTCTTGGTTATGACACCATAAGAAAAAATAAGTCGAATGCACTTCATCAAAATTTAGAACTCTTCAAAAGACAAAATTAAGAGCTCTTTGGAAGACACTGTTCAGCAAATGAAAAGATAATCCATAGACTAAGAGAAAATATTTGCCAACCACACAACAAATAAAGGATCTGTATCTAGACTACATAAGCAATCCTCAAAACTCAGTTATGGGAAAACAACATAATTTTTAAAAAACAGCAAAAGATTTTAACGGGAACGTCACCAAAGACAATATACAGATGACAACATATGAAAAGACGTTCAACATCGCTAGTTATTAGAGAAATGCAAATTAAAAGCACAATGTGATATCACTATAAACCTACTAGCATGTTAAACATTAAAAGAACTGATCATACCAAATGCTGGCAAGGATGTAGAGGAACTAGAACTCTCATACACTGCTGGTGGAATGAAAATGGTGCAATCATATTGGAAAACAGCTTGGAAGTTTCTTATAAAGTTAAACATAAATCTACCATATTCTCCAGCTATTCCTTTTCTAGGTATTTGCCTAAGATAAACAAAAGCATTTCTCTGTAAAAGACTTGTACACGAACACACAAAGCAGCTTTATTTGTAATAGCCAAAATCTGAGAATAAACCAAATGTCCATCAGCTGGCAAATGGAGAAACATATTGTGATGTCATATATCTATACAATGAAATATTACTCAGCAATAAGAAGGAATAGACTATTGATTGACAAAAGCAACAACATGGACGGATCTCAAAATCCTTATAAACAGAAAGTAAAAAAAGCTAGACAAAAAGAGCTATAAATTGTATAAAATACTTGAAGATACAACTAATCTATAGTAACTGAAAGCAGATAGGTGGTTGCCTCATGAGAGAAGGCAGAGCGGGAAAGGGTAAGAGGGAGATATGATAAAGGGGCATGAGGAAAGTTTGGGGGATGACAGATATGTTCATGATCTTGATTTTGGTGATAGTTTTACAGCCATATACACATGTTAAAACTTATTGAATTTTACACTTAAATATGTATAGCTTATTTTATGTCAATTATATCTACATAAAGCTTTTTAAAAAATATACAAACTTCTAAGGCCGAGAATCAAAATCTTCGGGAGTGCAACATAGGAATCTAATATGAAACCTGCTTGGATTTGAAACCACTGAGATTAGTATAAAAGGAGATAAACAAAAAAAATCAAAGGAAGGGCCTGGAATGGAATATAGTAAGATGTGATGGTATAGACCTTGAAGTTCTTGCTAAAAAGTTTTTTTTTAATTAAGTTTATTGTAGTAACATTGGTTAATCCAATTATATCATTTTCAGGTGCACATTATCATTTGACATCTGTATATTCTATTGTGTGTTTACCACCCAAAGTCCATTTTCCTTCAGCTATCATATTTGATCCTCTTTACCCACTTTACCCTCCCACTACCCACTATATTTCACCTCCTTTGTCTACCTACCCCTTCCTCCCTCACCTCTTACCCTCTGGTAACCACTAGTCTATAATCCATGTCTATGAGTTTCTGTTTGTTTGTCCTGTTCATATGTTGCTTTTAGGTTTGTATTTCACATATAAGTGATATCATGTGATTTTCAACTTTTTCTGTCTGGCTTATTTTGCTTAGCATGATTATCTTGAGGTCCATCCATGTCATCGCAAATGGCAGTATTTCATCTCTTCTTATGGCTGAGTAATATTCCATTGTATATATGTACCACAGCTTCTTTAGCCAATCATCTGTCGTAGG
>NW_011888803.1:15461336-15477086 GCF_000151845.1 Pteropus vampyrus
AATTTTACACTTAAATATGTATAGCTTATTTTATGTCAATTATATCTACATAAAGCTTTTTAAAAAATATACAAACTTCTAAGGCCGAGAATCAAAATCTTCGGGAGTGCAACATAGGAATCTAATATGAAACCTGCTTGGATTTGAAACCACTGAGATTAGTATAAAAGGAGATAAACAAAAAAAATCAAAGGAAGGGCCTGGAATGGAATATAGTAAGATGTGATGGTATAGACCTTGAAGTTCTTGCTAAAAAGTTTTTTTTTAATTAAGTTTATTGTAGTAACATTGGTTAATCCAATTATATCATTTTCAGGTGCACATTATCATTTGACATCTGTATATTCTATTGTGTGTTTACCACCCAAAGTCCATTTTCCTTCAGCTATCATATTTGATCCTCTTTACCCACTTTACCCTCCCACTACCCACTATATTTCACCTCCTTTGTCTACCTACCCCTTCCTCCCTCACCTCTTACCCTCTGGTAACCACTAGTCTATAATCCATGTCTATGAGTTTCTGTTTGTTTGTCCTGTTCATATGTTGCTTTTAGGTTTGTATTTCACATATAAGTGATATCATGTGATTTTCAACTTTTTCTGTCTGGCTTATTTTGCTTAGCATGATTATCTTGAGGTCCATCCATGTCATCGCAAATGGCAGTATTTCATCTCTTCTTATGGCTGAGTAATATTCCATTGTATATATGTACCACAGCTTCTTTAGCCAATCATCTGTCGTAGGACACTTCAGTTGCTTCCATGTCTTGGCCACTGTGAATAATGCTACTGTGAACATTGGTGTGCAAATATCTTTATGGATATGAGTTTTCAAGTTTTGGGGGTAAAGACCCAGTAGAGGGATTGCTAGATCTTATGGTAGATCAATTCTTAATTTTTTGAGGAACCTCTATACTGTTTTCCATAGCGGCTGTACCAATTTGCAGTCCCACCAGCAGTGTATGAGGGTTCCTTTTTCTCCGCCTCCTCTACAACATTTGTTATTTCTTGTCCTGTTGATTATAGCTATTCTAACAATGGTATCTCATTGTGGTTTTGATTTGCATTTCCCTAATAGCTAGCGATGTTGAGCTTTCTTCAAATATTTGTTGGCCATTTGTATATCCTCTAGGGAGAAGTGTCTGTTCAGGTCCTCTGCCCATTTTTTTGATTGGATCATTTGTTTTTTTGTTGTTATTGAGTTAAGTTGTGTGAGTTCTTTGTATATTTTGGATATCAGGCCCTTATCGGAGGCATTGCTTGCAAATATATTTCCCATTCAGATTGTTGTCTCTTTACCTTGCTGATGATTTCTTTTGCTGGGCAGAAGTTTTTTAGTTTGATGTAGTCCCATTTATTTTAGCTTTTACTTTTCTTGCTTTTGAGGTCAAGTTCATATAATCCTCTTTAAGTCCAAGGTCCTTGAGTTTACTTCTTATGTTTTCTTCTATGCATTTTATTGTTTCAGGTCTTATATTCAGGTCCTTAATCCATTTTGAGTTAATTTTGGTGCGTGGTGATAGACAACAGTCTACTTTCATTCTTTTGCAGGTGGCTTTCCAGTTTTCCCAGCACCTTTATCGAAGAGGCTTTCCTTTCTTCACTGTTTTTGGCTTTTTTTTTGTAGAAAATTATTTACACATAAAAATATAGGTTTACTTCTGTATTCTTGATTCTGTTCCACTGGTCCATGTGTCTGTTTTGCTGCCAATACCATGCTGTGATTACTGTCGCTTTGTTGTATAATTTGAAGTCGGGCAGAGTGATGCCTCCAGCCCCTTTCTTTTTCCTCAGGATGGCTTTGGCAATTCAGAGTCTTTTGTGCTTCTATACAAATCTAATGATTTTTTGTTCTATTTCTTTCAAAAAAGCAGATGGGATTTTGATGGGGATTGCATTAAATCTGTAAAATACTTTAGGTAATATGGTCATTTTAACTATGTTGATTCTTCCGATCCAAGAACACGGACTATCTTTTCGTTTCTTTGTATCTTCTTTGATTTCTTTTAATAAGGTCTTGTAGTTTTCATTACATAGGTCCTTCACCTGTTTCATTAAATTTATTCCTAGGTATTTTATTCTTTCCGTTGCAATTGCAAAAGGAATTACTTTTTCCACTTCTTTTTCTGATATTTTGTTGTTAGAATATAGGAATGCTATGGATTTTTGAATGTTGATTTTGTATCCAGAGACTTTACTCTTTGCTTATTGTTTCTAGTAGTGTTCTTGTGGAGTCTTTAGGGTTTTCTATATAGAGAGTCATGTTATCCACAAATAGTGACAGTTTGACTTCTTTGTTTCCTATTCGGATGCCTTTTATATCTTTCTCTTGTCTGATTGCACTTGCTAGGACCTCCGATGTTATATTGAATAAGAGTGGCAATAGTGGACAGCCTTGCCTTGTTCTTGATCTTAGAGGGGAGGTTTTTAGTCTTTCACCATTAAGTATAATGTTGGCTGAGGGTTTGTCACAGATGGCCTTTATTATGTTAAGGTATTTTCCTTCTACACTGATTTTGTGAAGTGTTTTGATCCTAAATGGATGCTGTATCTTGTCAAAGACTTTTTCTGCATCTATTGATATGATCATATGATTCTTATTTTTAAATTTGTTTATGTGGTGTATCACAATCGATTTGTGTATGTCGAACTATTTCTGTGCCTCTGGGATGAAACCCACTTGATTGTGATATATAATCTTTTTAATATGTTGCTGTATTTGGTTTGCTAGTATCTTATTTAGGATTTTTGCATACGTGTTTATAAGAGATATTGGTCTGCAGTTTTCATTTTTGTGTTATCTTTATCTTGGTATCAGAGTAATATTGGCCTCATAAAATGAGTTGGGAAGCATTACCTCCTCTTTGAATTTTTGAAAGAGTTTGAGGAGAATAGGTATTAAATCTTCTTTGAATATTTGGTAGAATTCACTGATGAAGCTGTCTGGTCCTAGACTTTTACTTTTTGGTAGGTTTTTGATGGTTGTTTCAATTTCCATACTGCTGATCAGTCTATTTAGATTTTCCAGTTCTCGATTCAGTCTAGGAAGATTATATTTTTCTAAACACTGGTCCATTTCTTCTAGGTTATTAAATTTCTTATTATATACTTTTTCATAGTATTCTTGTATGATCTTTTGTATTTCTGTGATATCAGTCATAATTTCCCCTCTTTCATCCCTGATTTTGTTTATCTGTGTCCTTTCTCTTTTTTCTTTAGTGAGTCTAGCCAGGGGATTGTCAATTTTATTAACCTTTTCAAAGAATCAGCTCTTTGTTGCATTTATTTTTTCTATTGTTTTTTTTTTGTTTGTTTTCAATTTCATTTATTTCTGCTCTAATGTTGATGATTTCTTTCCTTCTGCTGACTTGTGGCTTCATTTGTTCTTCCATTTCTAGTTTTCTAAGATGAAGCATTAGGTTGTTTATTTGGGCTCGTTCTTGTTTTGGAGATAGGCCTGTAATGATATGAACTTTCCTCTTACAACTGCTTTTGCCGTGTCCCAAAAGTTTTGATATGTTGTACTATCATTATCATTCATTTGCATGCATTTCTCAATCCCTCTTTTTATTTCCTCTCTGACCCAGTTATTCTTCAGTAGCATGTTGTTTAATCTCCATGTATTTGTGGTTCTTCCTGCCTTCTTTTTGCAGTTGATCTCTAGTTTCAGAGCATTATGATCAGAGAATGTAGTTGGTATGCTTTCAACCCTCTTATACTTGTTGAGGCTATCTCTGTGTCCCAGTATGTGGCCTATTCTTCAGAATGTTCCATGTGCACTAGAGAAGAATGTATAAGCAGCTGGTTTGGGATGGAAGGCTCAGTAAATGTCAATTACGTCCAGTTGGTCTAATGTGTCATTTAAGGATGTTATTTTCTTATTGATTTTCTGTTTGGATGATCTGTCCATATCTGACAGTGAGGTAGTTAGATCCCCTATTACGATGGTGTTTTGGTTTGTTTCTCCCTTTGGATCTGTTAGTAATTGCTTTACATATTTTGGGGCTCCCTGATTGGGAGCATAGATATTAATAAGTGTTATGTCTTCTTGGTGCATGATACCCTTTAACGTTATGAAGTGTCCCTCCGTATTTTTCTTTACCTTTTTTATTTTGAAGTCTATTTCATCTATATTAGTACTACTACTCCCATTTTTCTCTGAATGCCATTTGCTTGATATATCATTTTCTACCCTTTCACTTTGAGTCTTTATTTGTCTTTGGAGCTGAGATGTGTCTCCTGGAGGCAGCATATGGTTGGGTTTTGTTTTACCATCTATTCTGCAACTCTGTGCCTTTTTATTGGTGAGTTCAGTCCACTTATATTTAGGGTGATTATTGAAATACGAGGTCTTCTTATAGCCATTTTATCTTTTGCTTTCTGGTTGCTTGGTGTTTCCATTGCTTCTTTGTCCATGTGTTTCTGTTTTCTTCATTTTGGTTAGCTTTTGTGGATTTTCCCTCTGGTTCTTTTTGTTTTATGTTATATACTTCGGTTCTGAATCTTCTGTGTGTGGTTACCATTACAAATATGTGAAGAGTAGCTATATATATACAATCTTCCATTTTCTTCTGTGTGTGCCTTATCTCCATCCCTCTTTGCGATTTTGGATCTTTGAATCCTCCCCTTTTCAGTCATTGTTGTCTCAATTTGTCCCTATGTATGCTAAACGTTCATTACTATTTTGTTATAATAATTCTCTTCGTATTATTTAACCTTATAATGCCCTGTTCTTAGTAAGGGTTGCACTCCTCTGCTTCTATTTGCCTGATAGTCACTTACTCCTAATTATGTACTTTTTCTTTCATTTTATTTTAGGTGAGCTGACCCCTTTCAGTATTTCCTGTAGTGCAGGACTCGTAGTGGAGAATTCCCTCCATTTTTGTATCTGGAAAGGTCTTAATTTCCCCTTCACATCTAAAGGAGAGTTTAGCTGGAAAACGTTATTCTAGACTGGTAGTTCCTTTCACTTAATAGTTTAAATATTTGATTCCATTTCTTTCTGGCTTGTAAGGGTTGCACTGAGAAGTCTGAGGATAATCTAATGGGTTTTCCTTGTAAGTTACCATTTTCTTTTCCCTGGCTGCCCTGAGAATTTTTGATAACTTTAATACAATGTGTCTTGGTGAAGGCCTTTTTGGGTTGAGGTAATTGGATGTTCTGTTGACTTCTTGAATTCCAAGCTTCAGCTCGTTCCTTAGATTTGGGCAAACCTCGTCAACTCTTTGTCTGAAAATGCTTTCTAGTCCCTGCTCTTTTTCCTCGCCTTCGGTAATGCCTATTATTCTTATGTTTCCTCTCCTGATGGTATCAGCTAGTTCTTGTACTTCTATTTCATTATTTTTTATTCTTCGGTTTCTCTCTTCTTCCTTCTGATTTATTTGTAGATTTCTGTCTTCGATAACCCTGATCCTTTCCTCCATTTGGTCGACTTTATTTCCCAACCTTGTTATTTCATTTTTCAGCTCTTGCAGTGTTCTTCATCTCCAGAAGTTCTATTTGATTATTTTTGAGGGTTTCAATATTCTTGCTCTGCTCATCTAGATGTTTTTTCAATTCCTGAAATTGTTGATATGACTTGTTTCAGAATTCACCGAGTCTTTTCAGAAGTACCATCCTGAATTCTCTGTCATTTAAGTCACATACTTCTATGTCTGTAAGCTTATTTTCTGGAGATTTTTCTCTTTTTTTCTGAGATGCCTTGTCACCTTGGTTGTTCATGGTGTTTAATGGACTGACTATTTCTCCGCCTGGGCATTAATAGAAGTGTATTACGCTGTTTTCCAGAAAGAAAGTTTATTATATAAAGGTCTGTCTGTAGTCTGTTTCAAAGAAGGTACTTTTCTTTTGGTTTCCTGTAGATGGCGTCTAAGCCTCTTGGATCCCTGCTCCATATAAAGCCTTAAAAATGCCTTTTTGTTTTCTTATAGACATTTAATCACACTGGCTACCCTCAGTTTCAGTCCCTGTCATTGTTAGCAACAGTTTAGGTAGTGTTTGTTCAGAATCTCCTGGTACTCCGCGGTAATCGGTCTCAGAGAATATGGGAGCTGGCGGCCTCTGGGTTAGGGGGTGGGGGCTGTGGCCTAGCCTCAGTTTTGCAACCACAGCCGGTAAAAATCAACTGTTATTTTTCTGCCATCCTGCTTCTCTGCTTTCTGCCCCAATGGCTGGGCCCTGCTGCCAGCTGTGGGGAGCTCATAGCTTTCCCAGGCAGGGCTGTTCAGGGAACTTGCCATTCCTTCCCTCCTCCTCATGCTCCTGCACATGGTCTGGAGGCTGCGAGAAACAGCTTCTTTATTTCTCCCAGTCTACCACCGGACACTCGGGGTTCTGACCTGTGGAGAGCCGATTGTAAGCTGACAAGGTCCTTGCAACCTGTGAGGGCAACCGAGGTTTACTTTGCCTCAGCAAACTTCTTCTGAGAACAAGAAAGTATAAAGATAGCTGCAGGCAAGCAAACAAGCTGAAGGCCATGAGAAGATACAGCTTGGGAAAAGTAGAAGAAACAGTGTCGTTATGACTAAGGGAAACTGCTTATGCCAACGAGGATGTTCTTGTATAAAAGCAGCTTGCAAAAATAAAACTGGGCCATTGTTCACCATCGGTGGTCAGTGGACCTCCTGATTCCCGCTTTCTGTCTTCGTTCTTTACTCAATCTCCCACCGTTCCCACTCAGGTTTATTTTCCAGGGCCGCGCTGTATGTGGCAGGATTTACCACTTGCTGGACGCGGCACTGACCTATGGTTGCTCTTGTGCGGAGATCCCATGCTCAGACGTGCTGGTGTACAGTTTGGGTGCTTTTTGTTGAGTTTTAGATGTTCAGCTTATTGTTATTTCAAGAGGGAGAGATCTGGGGATGTCTCTCACTCTGCCATGTTTCCAAAGATAGGTCTAAAAAGTTTTAAAATGACTTGAAATAGAAATACATATGATTTCTAAGAAGCGAAGTGACACTGTCAAAACAAAGCTACCATGACTTGATGCTTGAAGAGGGCTCAGAAGTGATGGTTCCTGTGTATTCACAGAATAATAATTACTAGTTAACTCTTCTTAACTTTCAAGAATGTCAAAGGCTGGTCCACTTTTTCTTTGCTGACCACATGAATGGATAATTTAATTGCATCATACGATTCTACTATTCTAGATGGTGACTTTTCTAAATGAGTCTGTACTACAAGTTCTTCATGTTCGTTAATATATTCCTGGCCTCTACATTTCAAATAGTGTACCACATACTCAGACAAGATGAAAGGTTTTATCCTGTCTTGATTTTTAAAGGGACTTTAGGAGGTGACTGTCCAGATCATGACACTCTTCCCTGAGATCTGCCCCTACTCTGTCCACAGCATTGCATATCTTTCAGCTGCTATGTTTGAGCTATATGACCTTGTTCATCCAGCTGCGACAGAGTCACCAGGAAGTTGGAATTGGGATAGAGAAACATAATATGGCTATCTCTGGCCCCTTGACCTGCGCATAAGCCATTTGGGTGCTATCAGGTGGCTGAAGTGGAGAAGATCAGCCTGCAGAGAGAAGGCAGCCAATTTAAAGAGAGGTGGAAGGATAGAATGAATAGAGCTCTGGAGACTCAGTAAGTCTCAGTTACTTTCTGTCTTGGATGATCCAAGATGCCCCTGCAGCTTCAAATACATCATTTTTTTTTTTTCTGCCAAAGCTGTTTTGAATTGGCATTCTTTTATGAGCCAGCTCAAGAGAATTGATTTTGATAGTTATATAAGCACAAATCCACTTTTACCTATTATTTTCAGTATATGCTTATTTTAAATTAACAAAGGGATTTAGTACAACTTTTTCCAGTAGTGAATTCACATCCTTTGCTTTTTGCTTTTCCTTAAAGTAACAGTGATGCTGACTTTTCTCATCAAAGAGGAAACCACTGACCAATGAGAGACTGAGCTGATTTCCAGTAAGGGGAACGGAGGGGGGTATCTCTTTCCATTTCCAGGAAGTTACATAAAGATTTAAGTTCAAATATAAAACCCATCTCCTCCTATCAATTCCCATTTGGAAATTCTTTTTATATCTCGTCTAAATTCTTCAGATCTTAACCTGAGCTTTTTTTGAGGAGATCAGCAAACAGTTGTTATTGGACCTTTCATATACACACAAACTATCATTAAGGTGCTGCTATTCAAACTTTTTTCTAGGTCAACCATCTCCATTTCCTTCATCTTCACCACTATCATCTTTGCAACTTGACCTAGATTGTTATCTATTTGCTTTTCCATTCGTTGCTGTCCCTACCCTGCTTAATCCTCACATTGGAATTGGATGTAGATAAATCTTTTCTTTCTGCCTCCCAAAGATTTCTTTAGTCTTCTTTATTCCCTCCCTTCCATTCTCTCCGAACTTTCTAAGTTAAGGTCCTCATCAACTCTTACCCACATTCTGCAACTAATACCTCTGCTCTTTCCTATCTTCCTGCATCCTACATATAAACTGCCAACAGATCCCCTCCTTGACTAGTTCATTTTTCTAAAGCCTAGCCATGATGATACCAATCCCTTTCTCAAAGCCTCCTCTCTTGCATATAGAATAAAGTACAAACTCCGTAGTTTTGCATTCATTCCACATCCTGTATTAACTGGCCTATTTGATCTCCCATGAAACCACCTTGTGCTTCCTGTGATCCAGTCAGCTATGCTGGTTGCCTGATAGGATGCTATGTAAACTATGCCTGTTTTCTGGCTTCCACAAGCCCTCTTCCCTTTCTCAGCCTGTCAAAGTCTTACTTTTTCTACTTTTCTTCTAAAGCCTACTCAGATATAAATTCTTTTGCAATTCTTCCCAGCGAATTACTCTGCACTTCCTAGTCACATGTTTATAATTGTTTATAGTTTATAAAACTTTTTAAGGTCCGACTCTAGTCCTTGGACATGGACCTGTCCTCCCCACTAGAAAGCAAGCTCTTTGAGGACAAAGCAAGGCCCTATCCCTCCCAGTAAGCTCCAATAAGTCCCTAACTACAGTTTTCTATTTTTTTTTAAATCTTTTTTTATGGTAGTATGTTTACTTTTATTACGGTGACATTGGTTAATGAAATACAGTAAGTTTCAGGTGTACGATTCAACAGTAAGTCATATATATATTGCATTGCATGTTCATCACCCATAGTTAGATTTCTTTCTGTCACCACGTATTTGACCCCTTTTAACCATCTAAGTTTTTATTTTAATGTGGGCGTGCAGTATGTGATCTGTGAATGTTGGTTGAATGGAGTTTGAAAAAAATTCGTGCCTGCAGGCAAGCTGTGGATCTAAAATAGTTTCCTCTGGTCATGTGGCAACTGTTTCCAAAGAACCGTGAGGTCAAATGACTCAGCAAAAATTTGCAGGCCAGAAGACAGGAAATAAGAGCTGTAGACACAGACTCTATTAACACTGATCTAAAACACATGTGCATGGAGCCCCAGTGCTGGTGCACGGAGGTTTTCTATGGCAATCCCCAGGGGGCTGCAGCATGATTCTGTGCCTGGGAGGGGCTGATGAACTCCGGGCTCCCTGACATCCTCCTCAGGCATCTGGTGCCCCAGCAAAGGCCTTACAAGGTCTGTAGAGAGGTTGAGCATGCATAGAGTTGTGCCTCTCTTATCCAAGAAATCCATTTGCCAGGATTTCCCAAATAATAAAAATTTGCCCTAATAGGCACCCAAACTTTTCAAAGTAAAATCTATTTTGTGATAGAGTTTCCCAAAGGAAGAACACAATCCTATGCCTTCCCACCTTCTTAAGCTGTCATGAATTTTACTCGACCAACTTCTTGATAGCTCTGGGTTGATGTTTTTCCCACAGGTTTGCCCACCTCTCTATGGCTGCTGTATCTTCAAATAATAATCATTACAACGATAATAATAATAACAACTAACATTTATGAGCACTTCCTAAGTGCCCAGCACACTCGGAGGCACTCTACGTACATTGTTTCATTTTCGCTTCACAACATCTGTAGGAGGTAAATGTTATTTATCCCAGTTTTTAGGTGTGAAAACTGAGAAGCAGGGAGGTTAAGTAAGTTGCCCATGATTATATGGCAAGTTAAATAATGAAGACAGGCCCTAACCCAGGTGGTCATCTCCAGAGCCCACAGTGGCAAACCCACTACCCTGCTGTCTCTGTAGGCACGAGTTTGCCTGAAATGAGGTGACCAACTTGTCCTGGGACTTTCCTGGTTTTAGCACTGAAAACTCTCAGTCTGGAAAAATCCAGGGTGGTTGGTCACTCTAGCTTGAGAGTGAGAAAGCACTCACCAGAACACTCGGCTTTTATAGACCAGATGTTCCACCCCCAGTGCTCTATCCCTAGCCACTGGGACTGGGGAAGAAACCCATTAACCAATCAAGTCAAACCAGCAAGGTCAGACAGCAACATAGAGACTTCCTAAGATAGTTAATAATGCTGCTGCCCTTGAAAGCATATCTGTTCAACATTAGTGGGGGTAAGAAACTTCTATGAATAAAAATAATGTACTTCTTTCTCTATATTCAAAACAAGAGAATGGCTACATTCGCTTCTTATGGGCAATTTTCTAAGCTAGACTGTGTTTGTGAGGTATGTTAAAGGGCTTACCATTAAGATAATAAAAGATAAAGAAGCCCTTATTCCCTAGGGAACTGCATCTTAAGAGTCCTGTATTATTCAATTTTATTGTTGTGACAAACATGTGACTCCAGTTTCAGCATAAGGACACAAGTGGCAGGGGTGGGGGTGGGAGGGTCCTGAGGCTTGGCCTATATCTGTGACCTGCTGCTTGCATGGAAGTGTCTCAAAAAAAAAAAAAAATTGCTTCAGTGAGAAGACCCACAACAGTGAAGAGTGTTGCAAAGAACCACTTACTCCACAGGAACAGTTTTAAAAAAAACCTGTTAACTGACATCACACTTCTAGTTTATTCCAGTGGGATTTTAGTGCTCCTTCAAAACCAGTATAGTGTCTTAGGCAGTGTCTACACTGCCCCACAGCCTGGCCTTTTGGTCTGAGAAACGTGGATGGGCTTTGTGACCACCTTTTCCTCAAAGGCCTTTCCAGAATCTTTTGTGGCTGGGACAGCTGAGGTCAGTGGCAGTATGGCCCCCAGAATGGAGGGGTTGCTGTATCGGGAGGGTGTTGCTTCCACGGAACATTAGTGCATCTTTGAGAATTCACAATTAATTTCCAGGGAAAACAAAGTGGAGTGGCTTTCTGCCTTGCTTCTTGCACAAGCCAGGACATTCTCTCAGAAAGAGAAAAGGCAGAGGAAAACTGATCAGTCTAATGGCAAAATGGGCACTGCAGTCTCTCCTGGAAGCCTCAGCTTTTCTTGGACTTGCTAAGCGGCAGCCTCCAACAAGGAGTGGACTAGAGCCATTCCCATGGAGGTGCCTTTGAGCTACCCCAGGGGGATTCTCCAGCTCCAAGCAGGTAGTGGGCATCTGATGGGGCAGTCTGTTTACTCTTCAATGAGCTAATGACTCTTTTAGGAATTAGAAACCAAATAGTTGGTGGCTGCCAGAAAAGATGACGTATTTGCTTTTCCTTAACTATTCAAAAAAAAAAAATTGTATCATGGAAAATTATAAAGACATTTTTAAAGGATAGTGAAGTTCATGTTTCGGATTGTTATATTTTTCATTTTCTTCTTAAATTTAACTTAATTTAGCTATTGAGAAATTGTTTATTAAAACCAAAGATCAAGTTATTTTCTCCCTTAAAAGGAAATTTGATCTATTTCTTTTCATGGGAAGCTTGTAACATCTCCAGGGAGGGCGGTGTTCACCTCTCCTCGGTGTTCTAGTGTTCCTTTGGCTCAATCTCCACAAATACTATTATTCAGTTTGTGTTTTTCCCAACTTTTGCCTTCCTGGCCCATTCATGGGCTTTTGAATATCCCAGAGAATTTCTGCAGATTGCCGCTGACACAGTATTGAGAGCCTCAACATTCAAACACCTTTGTACTATGCTGGGACTCTAGATGGACTAGGCTTTGGCCCAAAGCACAGTCAGATGCCAAAACACAGTCTCACACTGCAGGAGTACATCTTCCCCAGGAGTGTTAAATAGGTACCCCAAATTTCATTCTGTTCAGACTGTAATGCCCAAATTAAAAAACCTGCTCAGAACATTGAATTTCTGGGAATATAAGAAGAAGACGCTGACTGAAGGGGATGGACTCAGAAACGTTCAGCTATTTTGAAGGTAATAAAATCTGATTTCAAACTAATGAGATCAAAACAAACTATAATTTCAGTTTATTTGTGAAGGGGTAGTTCTGGCTACACGGGCCGTTACTTCTGGACAAATCTGGCAGCGCCACCTTCTTAGTTGTTCCTACATTCTCCTCCTCCCTCCTTTTCTCTCCATCCTTCTTCTCTTCCTTTAGCCTCCTCTTTTTTCACTTTCTTATTTTTTTTCCTTTCCACTTATATAGAGTATCTACTATGAACTCAGAATAAGTCCCTGCCTTCGAGGAGTTCATCATCTGGTAAAAGGGCATATCTATACTAATTACTATTATTTTGATAAAATTAAACACTAAAACACTAACTGCTAATATCTATGTAGCTCTTACTATGTGCCAGGTATCATATTAAGTGCTTTTCCTGCATCAGCTCATTTAATTTAATTCTTGCAGCACTCCTACGTGGAAGGAATCCCAGTTTGAGTTTCAGGTAAGTCGAATGACTCACCTCAAATCTCACAGCTCTTACCTGACAGAACCTTTTGAACAAATGAAAGATTTCAGTGCAACGTGACAAGTGCTACCATAATGGGATGTGCAAAAAGCGAAGAAGCTAACAAGATGGAGAGAAAAAGGGTCTCTCCCTACATGACTTTGGGAAGATTCTTCGAAGAGGTAGCATTGAAGAATGAGAGGGACTTTACCTGATGGAGAAGAATCTGATTGCAAGGTTGGTCTAGCTCATAATTTAGAAAATGAGAAAGAAGAAATAAAAATACCATTGTCATCTAAGAATATCACAATAACGGAAGTTACTTGGGTTTTCATTAGGCTATATATTAACGCAGATGCCGCATCATTTATTTTTTGCCAAAGAAAAAAGCACTTTGTGATTTCAACTCTTGCTTCATTTCCTTCTTTATGCTAAGTAATCCTGCTTGTATTTGTTGAAAGGATATGAGCATTTCCTGTTAGCTTCCTGCTTGCCTTTCCCCCAGATTTCAGATCCTTGTTAATCACATGGTCATCTTCCAGAGCCAAATCTTGACCGTACTTTACTTCTTAAATGTTCTAGAACAGGTCAGGGGAAATTCTTTTACTTTCTAGGAACATTTGTAGCTACATGAATGCCTCAGGCCCTTCATTCAAGTTCTGGCTTTGACTTATACCACGTCACATATTTTCAGGTCAGCGAGTGTGAAAATATGAGTTTTTTTTCTGCTCAGCACTCATGCCCTCCTCTTAGATGACAGGAACTCAGTTTTCCTTGGAGAATCACTTCTCCTCCAGTTCCAGTCCAAGGGCTTGAAATGATTACTTGCCCCAGTCTTAGCTAATCAAGATCACAGTCATACTACAAGACCTATACTGGGCTAATGAGCATCAGCCTTGGAACTTTCACTGAGTCCTCTTGGGACAAAGGAAAACTCTTACTACTTTAGTAACAAAGGTGGTGGGATTTGAACTCCAGGTGCCCATCTTTTCCACCGCTTGAGCAGAGCCTACCTGAAAACGAAGCGAAAACGGAGTCACTGTTTCTGCTCAGACTGTTTAATACCCTTCATGGCTTTCTCCCTACCCAAACATGAGGCTACGAGAATCACTGCAATTGGAAACTATCAAAGGAGCCCCTGATGGGGGACACAGTGACTACTAATACTGCCTTTATTTAAGAGATCAGTACAATTCCTCACCCCTACCTTAATTCCTCACATCCTGACTGACATTTCATAACATCTACAATGACTTAAAAATCTCTCTTACTTAGTGTCAGATTTCTGATTCCTTGACCCCTGCCCAGACCTACCAGTCCTTCTCCATGTCCCAGGAAGTATATCTGGGCGGTTGGTCCGAAACTCTCCCAGAGCCAGTATCAGCTCTTTCATCAGCAGTGTGACAGTGTCTAATGCCCAGAGAATCTTAGACTCTCCATCTTCCCCTGAGGCCTCAAGGACTTTGTGTAGAAGAAGGTGTCAGGCTTCTGCCTAGATATCTGTGGCCTCCATACAGGTGACATTTGAGACTGCCTGCTACTTACATAAACCTCAATCTCCAGGGAAGCAAGTTGGGGCATTAGAACAAGTTTACAAAGAGAATATCCCTTCATACCTGCATCAGTATGCAACAATGCTATTCATTATGTATAATGGCCCAGCAATCTCAGAGCTGATCAAACAGCATCATGTCCAACCTTGTGATCTCCTGAGATGATGCCTTGATTTGCTCTGGTTCATTTGCAGCTCACTGAAAGTTGTGATTGTTGATGGCTAGTTGTGATGTGTCTGGGCCACATTCTGGTTAGCCAGACCATCTGCGATATTAACATACCTTGAAAGGACACTTCTCTGGTCCATTTAAGACATTCCAGTCTTCTTGGGCCACTTAAGGAAATGTTATAGCTGCATAGTGATCGATAAACTCCAAGACTACATTCCTGATACTACACCACTCTTCCTGCTAGGAATAAACCACAAGGACAAAGGCCATTCAGGTTTCCTAGCAATGCATTATTTGTGCGCAAATTGCAAAATGGCCAGTGTCGAACCAGAGTTTCAAGTAGTTTCCAACTCATATTGGTATGTGTTTCCCAGGATCACTTATAAGCCAGTTCTTGAGATGCAGATGCATTTTCCCATAGAAATAGTGTCACAGAGAGTATGAGGACCCACGTCAAGCCATAAGTGCCTAGGTAACCATGGTGCTAAGAGTACTACTTCAATAACTCTTGATTACTGTATATGATATTGCTTCTATAAAAAAAAGTGCATTTCAAAGTGCAGGGTTCTGGGAACACATTTCCCAGCCCCCACCTTCATCCTGGCAAAATGAATTACCTCTTTTGATCATGCATTTTTTTATTCCTACAAATATTTACTGAGTATCTATTTTGTATTAGTCAGTACTCTAGGTGCTAGAGATAAAACGGTGAATAAAATTCACCCTGGAGATGTTCTGGAATGGGGACACTGGTCAGCAGTACCATGTTGACCAGCATAATGGAAGAAGGGCCACTCAACTGTTTCTTCCAAAATGACTAGTATGCCCCCAAGATAAGTTTCCATTTATACCCTTGAGTGCAGAAATGTGGACTCTCCAAATGTGGGTTTTCTACAGTAAACAATGTTTTGTTCCAGTTTTCACTTTGCATCCCTTTTTTCGACATTTGGCTGTTGATCCTCAAATGTACTAGAAGCAAATCCTCAAGATAAGAAATATTTACCATTCTTCCATGTAGCAGATAAGATCTTGGGAGGCAGACTGAATCTCGGTTGAGCTTGCTAGCTTAAGGGCTTAGGAATTATGAAAGGGTTTGCAGGGCAGGGAGTGATATGATACTCCTCACACCAGTGGAACCACCAGAACAGTGGATTTCCAGCCAGTCCTGTGGGTAAGAAGCTACATTCTTCTGCTTCCCCAGTGCGGGAGAACTTTCTGGGTCAGTACACCTGGACTCTGTTTACCTCTGTAACATCTGCTTACCTTCTCACATAACTAAACCTCCTGCTATAAGACTAAATGCCGAAGAGTTTACGTATTTACCTTGCTCGTTACTCTTCGTTTATTTACTCA
>NW_011888803.1:15477136-15481656 GCF_000151845.1 Pteropus vampyrus
TCCTTCTCCATGTCCCAGGAAGTATATCTGGGCGGTTGGTCCGAAACTCTCCCAGAGCCAGTATCAGCTCTTTCATCAGCAGTGTGACAGTGTCTAATGCCCAGAGAATCTTAGACTCTCCATCTTCCCCTGAGGCCTCAAGGACTTTGTGTAGAAGAAGGTGTCAGGCTTCTGCCTAGATATCTGTGGCCTCCATACAGGTGACATTTGAGACTGCCTGCTACTTACATAAACCTCAATCTCCAGGGAAGCAAGTTGGGGCATTAGAACAAGTTTACAAAGAGAATATCCCTTCATACCTGCATCAGTATGCAACAATGCTATTCATTATGTATAATGGCCCAGCAATCTCAGAGCTGATCAAACAGCATCATGTCCAACCTTGTGATCTCCTGAGATGATGCCTTGATTTGCTCTGGTTCATTTGCAGCTCACTGAAAGTTGTGATTGTTGATGGCTAGTTGTGATGTGTCTGGGCCACATTCTGGTTAGCCAGACCATCTGCGATATTAACATACCTTGAAAGGACACTTCTCTGGTCCATTTAAGACATTCCAGTCTTCTTGGGCCACTTAAGGAAATGTTATAGCTGCATAGTGATCGATAAACTCCAAGACTACATTCCTGATACTACACCACTCTTCCTGCTAGGAATAAACCACAAGGACAAAGGCCATTCAGGTTTCCTAGCAATGCATTATTTGTGCGCAAATTGCAAAATGGCCAGTGTCGAACCAGAGTTTCAAGTAGTTTCCAACTCATATTGGTATGTGTTTCCCAGGATCACTTATAAGCCAGTTCTTGAGATGCAGATGCATTTTCCCATAGAAATAGTGTCACAGAGAGTATGAGGACCCACGTCAAGCCATAAGTGCCTAGGTAACCATGGTGCTAAGAGTACTACTTCAATAACTCTTGATTACTGTATATGATATTGCTTCTATAAAAAAAAGTGCATTTCAAAGTGCAGGGTTCTGGGAACACATTTCCCAGCCCCCACCTTCATCCTGGCAAAATGAATTACCTCTTTTGATCATGCATTTTTTTATTCCTACAAATATTTACTGAGTATCTATTTTGTATTAGTCAGTACTCTAGGTGCTAGAGATAAAACGGTGAATAAAATTCACCCTGGAGATGTTCTGGAATGGGGACACTGGTCAGCAGTACCATGTTGACCAGCATAATGGAAGAAGGGCCACTCAACTGTTTCTTCCAAAATGACTAGTATGCCCCCAAGATAAGTTTCCATTTATACCCTTGAGTGCAGAAATGTGGACTCTCCAAATGTGGGTTTTCTACAGTAAACAATGTTTTGTTCCAGTTTTCACTTTGCATCCCTTTTTTCGACATTTGGCTGTTGATCCTCAAATGTACTAGAAGCAAATCCTCAAGATAAGAAATATTTCCCATTCTTCCATGTAGCAGATAAGATCTTGGGAGGCAGACTGAATCTCGGTTGAGCTTGCTAGCTTAAGGGCTTAGGAATTATGAAAGGGTTTGCAGGGCAGGGAGTGATATGATACTCCTCACACCAGTGGAACCACCAGAACAGTGGATTTCCAGCCAGTCCTGTGGGTAAGAAGCTACATTCTTCTGTTTCCCCAGTGCGGGAGAACTTTCTGGGTCAGTACACCTGGACTCTGTTTACCTCTGTAACATCTGCTTACCTTCTCACATAACTAAACCTCCTGCTATAAGACTAAATGCCGAAGAGTTTACGTTGCTCGTTACCTTGCTCGTTACTCTTCATTTATTTACTCAGAGCTCCCAAAGTGTTCCTAAATCTGAAAAAAAAAATTGATAATTTTCAAGTGCTCATTACTTCTTACAAAGTGGCCCTGTAGGTTTATTCCTGCTAACCATGTATAATGCTGCTTGGGGATTGGTTTAAAAAGCAAAACAAAACTCTTTCCCTCACAGAGAGAACAACAAACTCCAAGAATAATACATCTCCATGACATTGTATAGCCCTTACTTCCTTCTTGATAGATTTATTTATATAGATTAAAACTCACATTAACCTTTTTTTTGGGGGGGGGGAGGTGCAAAATGCCCATAATAATAACCAGAGACTTATCAATGACATCATTAGGTCATGAGCTTCTTTACGACAGGAATGCCTTTAGTCCTGTTGAAGAGTATATGACGTTAAATGAAAAATAACGATAAAATAAAATCCGGTGTTTATGCAGATACTGCTCAAAAACTGGCCCAGGCTTTCATTACCAGAGCATCACATTTTTCTATTTACTGGACACTGGAAAAAGCAAAGCAATCTTCTAAAGACACAAACAAAATGTTTCTGGAATATGTCTGTTTTAAGATTATGGGAGGGGAAATTATACTTGTTTTGTTTGGCAAAAATAACTTTGACCTAAATGTGTGTAGAAGATAAAAAAATTCCTTCTCCATAACTTTTATTCCCATAGAGAGATTTCTCAAAGGCCATTAAAATGAGTTCAGAGACTCAATGTTGGTAAACAGCATCTCTTTGTCCTCCGTGGAGCAAAGGCAACTGTGTTCCAAACCCCAGTGCCAGAAACCTGAGGACATGTGCCAGCCCACCCATCATGCCAGAGTCTGGTCCATTCTCATCGCTATGGCCACTGGTGTGAAACATTGAGAGGGTCTCTTCTCCTTCTTTTTCACCCTCCCATGAGGGTCGACTGTAGAGGTGGGAATGGAAGACATAAATGAGTGTCCTGTCCCTTTTAGAAACCTGAACATGGAGAGAAGAAGCCCAGCATCCAGCAGCAGCCAGAAGCTCAATGGCCTACAGCCCCGGGAGCCGTCCCACTGGGTCTTCAGACATTTCTGGATCAGAGGGCTTACATCAGCCAATCTGACTTCAGGCTCAGCCCCTTTCTAGCTGTGTGACTTTGGACAAGCAACTCTCCTCATTCATACATTTGGGAATAATATAAATTCTACCACTTAGGGCTGAGGACTGAGTGAGTTAACATTTGTATAGCGTAACAGGGCACCATATCTGGCGCACAGAAAGCAGGCCACAATGGTAGCTAGAATTCCAGAGGATATTCCTTGAGTTTTACTTGTGTGAAGCTACAGAGCCTACACATTCTTCCCCTCCTCGAGGAAGATGCTTTTCCATTTGAGCCCAAAGATCCAGAGCCTTGACAGTTAATTGATGTTGCCCTGTACTCAGTATGATGGCCAGTAGGAGAATTCTAGCCTCTGTGTGAAGTGCTATGCTAGATCCTGGAAACAAGTTTGGTTTGTTCTTCTGTTCAACAATGAATGACATCATGGCCCCATTTGTTGAAAACCCAATCCAAAAGTCATGGAGGATGCCTTGTGGAGTTTTCCCACACATTTCTAATGCATTTCCTGAAAGGTGACGCCGCAACCTGAATAAATAAAAAGTTAGGCAATAGTTTTCTTAAGTACTATCTACATAAAGAACACTGCTCTGGTTATAAAGCCTCTAAGAGATGAGGAAAAGAATGCAATAAAATACCTAGGGCTGGACATGAGGCTGGAGGCAGCATGGGGTGGTCAACTCAGGAGCTGGGTGTCAGAAAAGCCTGGGTCTTGGGCCCATCCTCTCCTCTTAATAACTGTGATCTCAGGCATAACAGTCAACATCTCTGGGCCTTTGTGCTCAAGTGTACAGTCATCCCAGGGGAAACTTGCAATCAGTGGTTCCAGTTAAGGAGGAGAAAAGAGGCATGAAAAAAATGTGAGATGAATAACAGAGCAACTTCTCACTGTATCCTAAATCCGGAGAAGACTAGACGAAAACAAAGGGATCATCTATCATGTAGGAAGTTTAAGAGGCCATGTTCCCCAGTTAGGTTTGTTTAAAAGCCTTGAACTAACCACTTTCCTCAGCTTATTGGAAGGCACTACTAATGAGAACATTAATTCACTGGGATAGAAACCTGAGCAGCTGGTGAGGGCTGGACACTCTGGAATGTGAAAACTCTCAGGAGCCTTAATAACAAAGTGGGCCACTAATCAGTTTACTGAGACAAAAGTGTTAAAACAACCACCATCACCACCACCACCACCACCACCACCACCACCACCACCACCACCACCAAGTTAGCCTGAGATAGAAAGTAGGCTGTACCTCACAGGTGGGAGCAAAATGATCTCATGGAAATCCAGGCCTTATCATTTTCCACCTGTGAATAAAACCCTGCCCTTGCATTACTTTATAAGAGGAATCGGTGTCAGTATAAGCCGACTAGCCTTGAAGAAAAACAAGGCAGTCTGCTGTGCTAAGGAACAGGCTGAACTTAGGGTATACCTCTCCTAAGCCTGCTGCCCAGTGGTCCACCCTAAAGATAAACTAGCCTGACCTCTTTCTTCCCTAAGTCAGCTGGAGAGCAAGTATGCAGCCCACTGGGCTTTCCCACAGAGATTTCAGTTATCAGTGTCAATGGGAGGCCAGCCAAGTGGCCCATTTCAGGTTTTTTCAATTCTGAGATTCTGGGAACCCCCAAGGTTCAACATATCCACCTCTTCCAGGATACCCCATTCCAGTTCTTACC
>NW_011888803.1:15482806-15496894 GCF_000151845.1 Pteropus vampyrus
AGGTATCGAGGGGCAGAGGTGAGAGTGGCTTTCTGACCCCTCTATGCAGCACAGCAGTGTGTTCTCAAAGTCAATAGCAGAGCTGCCTTTTCTGATTCCAGCACTTGTGATGGCAGCAGAGGGAGCAGCTGCTCCAGACGGACAGCTCTGTCGTGTTGTCAACCAAGTCATTTCCAAGGCCCTGCTTAGAGCTTCTCCAGCCTTCCCAACAACTGTGTAAGCACCTCATTCCCTGTAGTCAATCCCTTTCTTTAAAAAAAAAAAAAAAAAAAAAAAAGGAAAGACCCTGAAATGAATAATAAATATAGAAACATTGTGTTCTCTTTAGATCCCTGTTATAGGAAGCAGCTAGAAACCAGATATCTTCTGACCCTCAACTAGTATGAGCTGGCCAGGAGTATGGTTTCTCAGAAACATACTGGGTGTCTGCTCTTGTAGACACTCTAAGGCGAGAAAGCCCATTGTCAATTGGAACAAACACCTCCAGCACTGCTGCCGTGATTAGGAATAAACAATAACCTTTAAATCAGGCACACACCCTTAGAAAACATGCAGAAAGGGAGTCCAAATGAGCTGAGAGTTCTCATGCCTTCATGGCTTTCATCATCCTGTCCTCTCCACTTAGAACACCTTCTTTTACTGGCTCATTTGCACTTGTCCTTCAAGACTGACTGGCGATTAGAAGGCCTCTGCCTGAGTTCCTGACCCGCCTCTCATGGCGCACTACACATGTCCTGATTACCATTTGTCAGTGTCTTCATTCCGTGCAGCTTCTGGGTGGGGCTCGGATGCCTGGCTTATTGTGCAGCAAAGAAAGAGCTCAGCAAAAGATTTTAGACAAATGACAAATCGCCAAATGATAGCTTTCAAAGGGCTTCTACTCCAGGTGTTCCTTGAAATAGTTTATCTCATTTTCCTTCATAATATGACAATGTCTATATTTTAGTTTTAGGTATATATTAACTTTATGAGGTCTTGTCAATGGTAACAGCTTCCTTCCAATGAATTCATGGGTGGGAAAAGAGAAGAAATTGGCGTTTTGTTCTCAAGGACACAGGGCCTGGAACCTCTGTGGGAACAGCAACATTTTCCAAGCAATGGCATTCCCCAACTTGGAGACAGGCAACTAATCCTTCAGAATGGATACATTATTATTCCTATTTAATTTATGAGCAACCGAGGCAGAGAAGTTTCACGGCCAAGAGTCACAACTGAACAGAATTGCTACAAGAAGGCCAGTTTTTCATTCATTAACTTAGCACTTATTTGGCAAGGCCCTCTGCTATGCCAGGCATTTTGCTAGACATGCAAGGTGTTGAGCAAAACAGAATTGGTCTCTGTCATCATGAAGCGGGTGTGGGAGGACTGACTCATACACATAAGTATTTCACTATAGGCTGTAATTAACACTATAAAGGAAAAGTACAGGACACCACAGAGATTATACTAGGGGGAAAGGGCCTGATTAGATGGCATTCATTAAGAACTTAACTGTGTGTCAGATTTGGCTCCTTTGACCATGGTCCTCAAGAACCAACTCAGGGCAGACTAGAGGAAGTTCTATGGCTCTTCTGTATCCCCAGTTTCCTCATCTGTCAAAAGCAGCGATACTAACATCTTCCCTACTCACTTAACTTCTGAACAGGAAAATCGAGGTTCGAGCACTTTGTATTTTCAAAATACTGGGAAGAATTAGTACTGAATAAAAAGCTTCTACAAAAATTAGCAGTTATTTCCTTGAGTTCAGCTTTATATTAAACAAACATAACTCATTTCTTCAACCATCCCAACTCTAGTTCTTTTATATTATATATGTATTTTTTTTTTTTTTTTTTTTTTTTACCATTTTTAAAAAGATTATAGCACTGCCAAAAGGTAAAATCATATGGCCTAAGAGGCCTGCTTTTCTCAGGAACACAGCAAAGGAAGGTCAGCTTTCCTTTCCTCCCTTTGCCTTCCCTGAGGTCTGAGAGACAGAGCTTTCTACCCCAGATCAGCTGAGGGAGCCACTGGCTTCATGTTTATTGTGTATTTCTCCTCCATCGCAATTCACCTCACAAGGAGACAGCATGAAAATCACAAAGAGAAGGAGAGAGATACTGGGGGTCCTCTGCAGGAAGATGCAGAGGCAGGCCTCTACTCCAGGCCCTTGTCCACCTTTCACCCTGACTGAGCACAGCTCCAGGCCACCAACTGCAGCACTGGCTTTGAAATACTCACCTCCAGGTGAGTCAGGGAAGGAGGGATTGCCTTGTTATCATGACCATGTGACAAAAATGTGGCCCAGAATGAGGCCCTGATGACAGAACAGAGAATGGCAGGCCTCTGTGGCCACCTCCCAGGCGGCCCAATGCTCCGAGGGCCAGGGCTGGCTGATGCTGGGGTGCAGCTCAGGGGCGGCAAGGTGCAAGGCGCCAGGAGGGCTGCCCTAGGGTTGCTGTGTGGCAGTGAAGTAGAATTTGCTTCAAGCCCTCTTCTCCAAGGTCTAACTTTTCTCCAGCACAGCCTCCTTCCTGCCTGGGGCAGCTGGGAACTCAGCAAGAGCCTTTGTCCCCACTACGGAGGAAAAAGGAGATACAGCTAGTGTCCCTGGGCAAGAGGCTGGAAGGGCTCCCCCTGGAGAAGAAGCTGCACAGGAGAGGACAGCACGAAGCTGATAGAGGGCAGCATGGGTGGTTGGCTCATGGACCCTTCCATACCTGCAGCCATAGCTGATTTCTGTAACCTTCAGGCATATGAGTTACCTGAGGCTCAGAGGATTGGCTGACTGCCTGCTGCCACACAGCTAAGTGGCCAGTTGGGCATGTTTGCTGTTACACTACTGCCTCCTCATGCCCCAGGGCCTCCTACTATAAAGAAGGAGAAAATGGTTCCCTGAGAGTGCCCCTTCCATAGCCCTAGGCCTGTTTGACCCCCCTCCCCTCCAAAACTGGAGAAACTAGTTTACCCAAACCCCAGGTTTTGAGTAAGTGACAAGCCCACTTCTCAGCATATTTGTGATTTAAAGGAACAATGCCTTAATATAAAGGAATAATTTCCATAGCAGAACAATAGACAAGAGAGCCATGGAAGAGGTGTTTGAGGGCCCTGGGGAAGGGTCCTTACTCCTTCTCTCCCTGGATAATGGTCCTTACTCCTGCTCTGTGGGAGGCCACATCTACTTAACCCTGTGTCCATGGTGCTCAGCACAGCACCCGGGGCATGGCAGGTAGTACGTGAGGTATTTGATGATAGATGAATGAATGAGTAGATGGATGCGTGGGTCACCCCCAAACCTCTCAGTGAATAAACCATTCATTCATTTATTTAAATTATATTCACTAAGAACCAAGCCTGCACCAAGCAATAAACTAGGTACTCATTGCTGTGGACTAGACAGACATAGCCTCGGCCTCACAGAGCTTAGAGTCTAATAGGGAAGATCATCATTAAACAGTGACTAAATAGTTATTTAGTTATGGTTGAGGCTATGTGCACTATTAAGGCCGATGGCCACAACCGTCAGTTCTGACCATTTAGTTGTCCGACTACTAATCTATAATCTAATTCTGCAATCTGGCCATTATACCTACACTATTCTAATTTTTCAAATCCGCCTTGGTGTTGTTTAAGTATAACCTATGTATTATAACGTTTTTTCAATTCGAAATATTTATATTTAAGGTCCACAAAGGAAAGCCAAGGAACAAATATTAAAGCTCTAGGTCAGCGGTCCCCAACTTTTTTGGCACCAGGGACCAATGCTCCTAGAATCTAATGCTTGATGATTTGAAGTGGCACTGAGGCAATGATGCTAGCGCTGGGGAGTGGCTACAAATATAAATGTGGTCTGGTTCCTAATTGGCCACAGACCAGTAAGGTCCACCGCCTGGACGTTGGGGATCCCTGTTGTAGGGAATCAGATTTATTTTATACCAAACTAAGAAATTTCCACCAGTGCATCCAAAGATTGGTATTTTAAAGTTCAAAATAGCTTCTACAGTGATATTACCAATATATGAAAATTTCATTCCTAAAAACACTGAAAGGAAAACAAAAATATTAACAGTAGCTATTTATTAAATGATATGATTAAGGGTAATCTTTTGACTAGTTTCAGTTTTTAATAATTTTATTTAATACATGATTATCACTGTAATAAAATCATCTATCATAGTTTATCTCATTTTCCTTTGGAATTACTTATATTGCTCAGTCTGCAGTGTCTTACACTTAGTAAATGTTTACTGTCTTTCTTTTATTTCTTTTGTTTTTCTACTATATATTTCTTGAATGAAGGAATAAATGAGTGAGTTTTGAATTCCAAGTCTATGTAAGACCAACATTTAAAAATTTTTATCTTAAAGTATTCATATTGGATTTCCCAAATAATAATCAAAGTCAAGATCTTTGGGTTCTCTCAAAAAATATTTATCAAAAGCTTGTTTTTATTGTCTTGCTTAGTTCTTGGCTGTTTTGTTTGTAAATATGGGTTTCAGATATGGTAAATGGATGGAATTAAAGAATAAATATTTAAACATTTGAAATTTAATAATTAAATAATTAAAAATGATCTGTCTCTATTGAGAGTAACATCCTGTGGGCTTCTCGAGAAATCTCAATTATTATTAACAACTATGTGGATCCCACCAAATACTTGCTTTTCATTTTAAATATATCTCCTTTGGAATCCTTCTGTGATCTACTTGGTTATTATGACTCATAAGTTAGAAAAGATTACCTAAAATTTATTCAGTCATACAATTTTACGTTTGGAAGGGTCATTAGTGGTCTTTTAGTCCAAGATTCCTCCCAAAGCAGGAATTCTTTCTACAACTTTGGTCAGTGGTCTACTTGAATACTTCCTATGCTGGGAAGCTCACTGCCACACATGGAAGCCCAATTTGTTTTTAAAAGGCTGCTCATCTTTAAGCTATATCCATCATAGACAAAAACTTCATGTGGTCCACATGTACATTTCTAATCCCTAGCACAGGACTCAGCACATCAAAAATGTTCAATAATCATTCATTGCATGAACAAGTGGAAGTTTGAATTCATTCATTCATTCAGCATATTTATTGAACATCTACTATGTGGTGGTGTTATTAGAAGCACTGGGGGTATAGCAGTGAATAATAAAGACATGGTTTATGTCCCTGAAGGCATTTTTATTCTCCCCGAAATGAATCGTCTACCTATATTTTCCTCTCCTATTTAAATCTTAGATATAAGTTGGGGTGGGGGATGGGGCAGACAGGGAAGCTGCACAATTAGGATGGGTTGAAGAACATGTAGGAGTTTCTTGACTTGTCCTAGAAAGTACTTGGGGACCCCAGAGAAAGGCTAGACTTTCTATCAGACTGGGCAGATGGATATTCTAAGTATATTCTATTTGAACATCAAAGAAATGTAAATTTATTTTATCCCTAAACTTGATGAAGCAGGATATTCAGTAAAATAGAGATAAGGTGGAGAAGTTTTAGCACATACACTTATACTTTCCTACTTATTGATATATTTATATATGTGTGTATTTATACATATATATACACACATATACATGCACATTTATTCTTACTCAAACACACATATACACTCATATAAAAATGGAAGGATGTTTACCTAATTTTAAACTAATTATCTCTAAGTAGTGGGATTATAGATTTATAGTTATCGTTTTTCTATATTTGACATATTTTCTATAATAAACAAGCATTACTTAATAAACAAAACAAGTTTTATAAAACAAACAAACAAAAACTAGTAGGTCCGACTAATGGGTCTTGCTGTTGATGCCTCAGTGCTTTCTTCTTGCCTATGCTTCCCTCTCTTCAGCCTCTCCGCCTCCCTTCCACCTTCTTGGCCCGGTAAATAGAGTCTCAGCTCAAGCACCATCTCCACTAGAAAGGCTTCCTGATGCCCCCCCAGCCCTAGGGGCTCTGCACCCTCTTTTGTTTGTGTGCCCACCAAACTGGTGCAGACAGTGGCGATGATGCCTACAACTCTGCATTGCTTGCTCACCTGACTATGAGCATCTTACAGGCCTGGCTCTGTTCTGCTTGTCTCGCCTCCAACTCCCTCACCCTCCATGGGCCCCCAGGAGATGGGTGATGAATATTTGGGCCTCGCCTAGGTTACAGCCACAGCTTGCCACTTGTTTCTAGTCTCTAGCTCAGATTGCTTTGGCTCCTCCTTGATGGCTCCCTACTGTCTACCAAGAAGATGCCGTGCCTTAGGGCACTCTGCTAATCACCTGTTCAGCCTCATTTCTCTCCTCTGTATCCCCTCCCAGGACGACTCATCCTGCTCTTAACAGACCATGCTTCCTGCCACATTTGCTCCCGCCATTCTTTAAACTGAAATACTCTTCTGCATCTCCGTCTAAGGAATTCCTAAAAATTCACCAAGAATTAGGATAACACCAATAGCTACCCTTAGCATTGTGATGGGGTTTGAATGATATAATGTGGGTGTTGCTCATAGCATTGTACCTTGCAACTGCTAAGCATACAATGAATAACAGCTGTTATTATTATCATAATCATCATCATCACTGATGTGTCAGACATCACCCTAGACTCTAAGGATAAAGAATTTTTAAAAGCTTTTGTACTCAGGCAGTGCAAAATAACTCACTATAATACAATATGTTAAGTACTATAGCAGAACTAGGAACAAATGCTATGGTAGCAAAAGGTTGGTGGTTTCCCAGAAGAGATGATGTTTTCATTGAGGCTTAAAGAATATGTAGGAATTTTACCAGGAGAAAAGGAGAGAGTAAGGTAAGGCACTCCAGGCAGAGGAAATGTCAAAAGCAGAGGTATGAACAAATGAATAAACGAGGGGAGCTTGGACAGCTACATGTACTGTGGCCTAGGCCTTCCTCTTTTCTGGCACATTGCAGATCACTTTCTTCTGCCTTCCACTGCCTAGAAAACAAAGCCCGGGCTGCTGAGCTGATAGGGAGAGTTTAAAGGAAGGAGTGCGTGGAACTTAGAACTTTTTTGCTGTCACCCTGATGTAAGGAGAGGAGGCCCCCTGGGCTCCCTGAGGGGAAGGGCGAAGTTGCCAAGGTCCTAGCTGAGGAAGATGAGAGTCCCGAGCTCTTTCCAGAGATATGGGCCAGCCTGCCATCAGAGTCCTGGGGAACCCAATCAGCAGTCAGAAAGCTGAAGATCAGCCAGCAGGGTCGCCTGTCTGGCCTTCCCCACAACAATCGCTGTTTACTTTGGATGCCGGCCGTCCCCACAATTCACATACAAGATTTATCACCAGAAGCTAGTCACACAGACTGTAACACTAACAGACTTCGGAAGCATAAGCTTTCGCTCCAGAGGCTAGGGATTGAGGTTATAAAAGGAGGAATGGCATCCGGTTCTGGGGAAAATCTATCATGCCTTATGTATTTAGAGAAAATAAGTACTCTAAAAATGTTAGCAAGTCTTCCCCTCTGTCTTCAGTCACTTTGCTGCCTCATCCCTACAATGGGGTAATATGCTAAAATTTGTTGTTTATGCTCCCTGTATTTTCCCCCTATGCTCATTTCAATCAGGAAACCAAGCTTTGTAATTTTTTGAAAGGGGATTTTGGCAAAATGGAAAGCAGACGTCAATTCTAGAGCAATAGAAGTTTCTATTCTTCTAGAGGTCAAGGCAGGAAGAGTGTCTATAAGGAGCAGTAAGGTAGGAAATGAAATTCCTGGAACTGGAAAGGAGATGACAAGACTTCAGAGAGGAATGGCTAAGTGGTTATGGACTCGCCAAAGATCCCTGGAGCCTGGGCTTGGCCCTGGGGTGAATATAGAGAATGGGCAAATGGGTGGTAGTTAGAGACGGCCTAGAAAAGGGGCCTCCCTAACAATGCCTTGGTACTTAAAACCCTAGCACAAGACTCAAAATCGCTAGGTTGGAATTTATTACACATCAAATAAAATAGGGACTCAAATGAGTCTTCTTTGTCAGTAGAAGCAGCCCTTTTACCCCCATTTGAGGAAATTAACCATGAGTTACCTGAGAGAACTCTAATAGCCTCTTGTGAGGTGATAGCCTTGCAAGACAGTGCCGATCCTCCTCAGGACCCCCCTCTATTACCCTGTTTTACTTCTAGACCCATAACTAGACTCATGTTCCAGCAGGCCCTGGAAGATGAGGAATGAAATGTGACCCATGAGGGAGTGCACTACACTCCAAAAGAAATACATAAAGGAAAGAACATAAAGTCAGATCAAGCCAAATATTGACAGGAACCCACAAAAAAGAGATTCCAGACTTAACAATGTAGCTGGAGTGGTTAGAAAGGCCTCTAGCAGTTTGAGTGGTTAGCTGGAACATGGACTGAAGAATGATCTACACTAAATAAAGTTGAAATGCCAGACTGTCTTTGTATATGTAGAGGAAGGTATCCAACAGCTTAGGGAGATTGGAATGTAAGAGTAGATTTATGATGTAAGTAAGACCTTCTCACTCACCCTAGGAAGGTCCAGAGGACACATCTTTCACTATGACTACGAGAAATGAGTTTCTGAGGGGAGCCCTGGAATCCTTGAAGAATTCTGTGGTTGCTCTTCTCTGTAGGTCAGTAATCTCTGTGGCAACTGCTATCACTAAATTGCAATCATTAGACGTAGCAGGGTAAGTAGATCCTGGGGTGGCAGGGGCCAAATGGTGGCACTTAATTGCCAAAGACAAGATAGGTGTGGCTACCCTAATGGACAGCAGTGTCAAAGCAGTAATCAGATTCACAAAGTAGTAGGATTCACAAAGGCCTGTGGCATTGGCTAGTTGATGGTGTCCCTAGAAGTGACATAGATAGGCAGTCAACTAAATTCTTACTTATCTGTATAAGCAGAAGAGTTTTAAGCCAAGCGAACCAAAGTCTAACTTTAATCATAAAACAGAGTCAATTCCTGGACTTGAGCTAGTTTACAGACCCAGAACTGCTTGAATGAGGAAGAGGCTGGACCCCCAAAATTTATATCATTATATACTTTCTAAGGTGATGGATAAGTTATTGTATCTGGCCCTTCCTACAAGCAAAAAGCAGGACTGTTTGGATTTTGGAGGGTACATATTTCTCATTTGGGATTTTGAAGGGTATATATTTCTCACTCCAGCCCTTTTATTGAGTGATCTGAAAAGCTACTAGTTTGAGAGGAGGGGTAATGGAAGTATTCTAAAACTGAATTGTAGTGATAGAGGCAAATCTACATATATTTACTAAATATCATAAAACTAGGCAATTATAATGGATGAGTTATATACTTCAATAAAGCTTTTTTTTTTTTTTTTTTTTAACTAGACTAATTCTTACATACTTTCGTTTGGAGATTTGAATTCAGACCTATTTCATCAGCTTTAATTTTTCCCATGCACAAACCATCCTTTTTACTATGAGAACAACTTTGGATAAAAGCTGGCCACTAGCCTTCATCATTCTGTAATTTATTTTGAAAATACAAAAGCGTATGTTATGTTCTGTTGATTCTTTCTCCTTCAAAATCTTTGCTGCTTTGCTATTATTCCACTTGGGAACGGCTCAGTCATTGGGTTAGAATACAAGGATCCACAGTAATCATGAGGCCCAGGTATTCCTTTATATACCATTTTGCTTCTAAATCTATAGCAATGATTATTTGGAGCCACGATTACTGCATTTTAAAGACTGAAAAACCCATCAGAAGACTTTAAATTTCTTATTGTATTAAGTCTTACTCCCACTAATGTAGAGATGAAATTAAGTTAATTGTGAAGCCACTATCTGGAGTGCATTCCATAAGCCTTCTGGATCCAATGCCACCCAGGATCTGAGTTTTAGGATCTTGGAAACCCTGGATAAATCTAACTGGCCCATTTGACCATATTTTGCAGATCTCTCTCATTCTTGGAAAGTTCTATGAGTGGTTTAAATTTTTTTTTTTTTAATTTTCACAAAATATAAAACCCACATCAAATCATGTTTATGATCTCTTTCTATATCTATACATTTAAACTTAATTGAACTGTTGGTTAAGTTATCACTTCAAATAAGATAGTTGGATGAAATTTGAACCAAACTATCCATTTGTGCAATGAAATTTAGAATGAAATACACAATTCTGGGAAGAGTTGCCCAAATTTAGTAGCAGAAAACCCATGGCTCTATTTACAAATAGTGGGTTTTAGATAAAATATAACTTTTACATCAAAATAATGGTTATTTCTCCAACAAAAATAACAATAGTTATATATTTAAATTTGTTTTTCATTAAGAGGTCACCGATTCCTCCCAGCTACTATCAGCACTGCTTCTCTTGAAAGGAGAGAGTCTGCCACTGAGCTTTTGTTCAGATTATTTTGGTCAAATCTCTCTGAGAGTCTAGGTGGCTAAAAAATTATCTCCGAGTAGGAACTTATCAGACCTATAAGAGTAAAAAGTCATAAAATAAAATAATCTCAGAGGTGAAAGAGACCACTCTCCTAACTCAGGAATTGTCCCTATAATTTCCCTGGTGTTTATCTATCTAATTCCAGGAAACCATGATGCTCAAAGTTTGGAATTTTATATCCCAGTCATTTTCTTTTCTATTTTGTTTAGCCATTTGTATACTTCAAATGGAGTAAAGAATCAGTTCTAACTGTATTTGAGTTAGATGACTGGACTTCAGAACCTGGGGAGAATTATACCAAATATTAAAAGTAAACATCATGAATTTAAGCACCAGAAAGAAATTATTCCCTCCCTCCTCCCAGGGTCATCCCATTTATGACCTGCCAGTCGCTTCATTTTATAAGCTTCAAATACTTTCCACAGGTGCCACCTCTTGCCCAAGGGAGGGTAGAAGAGCATGCAGAGGTGTGCAGTTTCCATTTCAGGTTTACAGTTTTTATTTTTGTGAAACAATGATAGAAAGATGCTTCCTCTACCTAGCTTGGTACATTTAAATTGTGAGTCATTATACAAGATGTAAAAGGAATTCCCAAAGCTCTACACATATATCCTTTGGGGTTTTTTTATTATTCTTCTTATTAAACGAGGTCTCACGCATCACAAAATAACACGTACAGATTGTGTAACAAAATATTTGTAAGCCTTCCAAAGAAGGACTTAGAGTGATTATCTACCGTAAGCATCATCTTGCCAAACAGTTATTACTCATGGGGCTGAGGGTGCCTTGTATTCTTTCTAAACATAGATCTTTCCATGAAAAAGCACAATATGTTATTGCTGTATGAGGAAAATTATAAAAGAAGTTATTTTTATCTCCAGGTGGTTAAATTTGTATTCTGAATGGAACCAACTGAATAGTTTACAAAAGAAAAAAAAAAAGGAACTAAGACATCTGGAAAATCACTCTGATTTTCTTTTCCTTTGGTTTACATTTCTGAAACACCATTTCCTATTACATAAAACCATATTCTCTAACCAATGATTTCTGAAAATAAATATCCCCAGCTTGTAGAAGGCAGTGACAGTAAATTCAAAATACAAAAACAAAAGGAAAATAAGACGCGTGCGCAAGAGAGAAAGAGATCATATCATTCACAGACTATGCAGCTGACTCTAAAGCATTCCTTTTTAAAATGATATTTCTGTCCTAGGTTCCATATTGAAAGGCAGCGTGGTGTTTTGAAGGAGCCAGATGTATAATTAGAAGGATCTAATTGAAAAGATGGGTGGCGGGAACAGTAGCTCTCCATCACTTACCAACCGATCTCCAACAAGATACTTAATTACTAGCAAGTCAATTTCATCATCTGTAAAGTGGGAATGATAGTACACACCTCATCAACGAGTAGGATTAAATGAGATGTGTGAGTAAAGACCTTAGCACATTGCCTGTCATCCAACAAACACCACAGGGATTAGCAAGTAGAATCCTCACATTTAGATTTACACAAGATTTTGAGGAAGCAGGGGCTGGGACCAGTGAAAAGAACAAAGAAAAATAAGAAGTGAAAGGACAAGAACAATGGAAGAGGGGAGTTTTGCTTGGTGACCTGTCCAGATATTGAGGTCCTCTAAGTATTACAGCATTTAATACCACATCTTTCCATCTTGGTAATTCTGAAATCACACATCGGTTATTTTCTCACCAAATAGACTTGTAAGGTGATTTGTCCTAAGCTCCCATTTTTCATAGGTCGAGCTGAAACACTGAAATGTTGAAAGCTCCAAGGGCAAAGCCAGAAAGGAAACCTACAACTTTACTGTAGTCATTCTGCTGCTCTCTCCATGAGCACCAAAAAACAAATCTAATTGTCATATTTTTTTCCTTAAAAAACATCTTATATATGAATTTAGGTGAAAATCAACAATATTCATTGCGATACTGTAAATAGGTTAAAACTGTATGTCACAAGAACTAGAACAGCACATGGACAAATAAAAATTTTATTTTGGGGTAAAATTATATGAGATATTTGTGTTGGATTTTCATTACTTAAAAATTTTAGAATTAAAAACTATACTACCCATACATTGATCTTAGCACAGTCAATATTATTCTTTCCTTTCCTTCCTTTCTATCTTTCTAAATGCTAAAATCTGAAATCACTGGGTAATAGAAGAAGCCTTTCTTTAGCAGGCCTACCGTCCTAGAAGGTTCCTTCCCATCTAGTTCCATGATGAGTGGATATTCCCAAGAGATGATTTCCTAATAATTGTGGCCCATTCCTAGCACAATTACTTACCATAGACCAAAAGAAATCCAAGAAGAAAGTCAAACCATTGAGTGCTGATTGCAAAGCACGTGGTTTTTAAATCTTAAAGGCAGATCCTTTGGGACCAGCAGTCCAAAAGTTTGAGCATCCTTGCCCTGAATGTTTGACTTACCTTAGAAGTACTGTAGTCCTGAATTACTAGGTAATCCAGAGGTGGAAGGGGCCTCTTAGAATGATGCTAATTATCAACATAAAACTGAAGAGATGACAATGCTTTCTCCTTAATCCTACCCCCATGCAAAGCAGGATAAAAGCACTGCGTGACCATCAGACCATCATCCTGCCTGAAACACATGCAAGAGAAGGAGAAGAAAGAGAAAGTAAATGAGACAAGTGAAGGTGAAGAGAAAGGACCAGAAGGGACTTTGCCATGCCTGAGTCCAAGAAGTTCTTTTGACAGCTGAGGTAGCTGAATGAAGGAAAGACAAGCTGTGCTTTGAGCAGGGAGCACTCTGTACTGGCAATTCTATGCAAGCCTGATGCCTCTCAAGCAATGCACTATAGGCTGCCCATGGCTGGGACAATCCATTCTTCCCTTTGAGAGAGGTGACGCCATTCCTATTTCTTGATGAGATCCACAATCTCACACTCCCTAGGACTGCCATTGCGAAATTTCCTACATTGCATTCTTATTCCTAGAGGAAACACTTCATGAGCTTGTGAGTAGTTTTCAAATGGCAAATAGGATATTGTTCTACTTCTTAGATTCATATGATTATATATCAAGAACAGTCATATAACAAAGAGTTGGCTTTTAGCCAGTTTTATTTCACAAGAAGCTTGAGGACTTTCAAATGCATGATATATGGGCTTTGATTCACAGTGTCTTAAAAAGTGTACACCTTAACAGACATACACACATAGCATGCAAATGCCTCATAAGCGTCATGTTTTTCTAACCATCTTGGTCTGCTGCCCTACTTCCTGCCTTCGTGAACAGGATGTGACCCAACAGGATGCAGCTCTCCCTTGTTTTTCATTTTACATTTCTAAAAACCTGATGTCTGGGTTTGATGACTTGATCACTGACGTCTGGTGACCATGGCCAACAAGAGGAAAATCCATACTCCAATAATCTGAGCCTTGAAGACTGTTGGGCCTTTGATTCTTTCCCTGGATGACTGATAGTCTCCTCTCCCAAAGTAGGTGGAGAACAGGTAAAAACTAAACAGCCATTCCATCATTGGACTGAATCCATAAGTATTCTGCTACACCTCTCCCTGAAGGGCAAACATTTTACACTGCAGGAAAAGATGGCAGGGGCCAGGAGTGAACTCGTACCCACCAACCATAGCCCAGGCCCCTGAATGGACACTCAACTTGATCATTTGAGATCTCAAGCACTTGTCCAGCTGGCTGTGTGGAGGGGCTCTGTTCCTGGCCACCAGAGCTAGCTCTTTCTAAAGGG
>NW_011888803.1:15498284-15504184 GCF_000151845.1 Pteropus vampyrus
ATTTGTTTGTTTAAATGCCTGTCAGGTAAATTTAAAAATAAATATCAAATTCAAAGGAACATCAAACCAAATGCAGTTTTATAAAGTGAGTATGTAATAATCTAGGTATGTCATAAACAACTCCTTCACACAAATCTTTAATTTACTATCTACAGCGTTTGTTCTCAGCTTTGCTCACAAATGTTGATACTTGGGCCCAGTCTCTACAGATTATTTGGTCTGGCAATTAATAAAAGGATTTTTTAAAAGTTCTAACGTGCACTGGAAGATGAGAAACAATGAACTATAGTTTACTTTCTCCAAAAACATGATTTCCAAAATGTTTGGCCTCTTGAGTAATTAAAAAAGTTAAGATAAAAGCAATGACTTGTCATTTTCTCAGGTTATCAGACAGGCAAATACTAAAAGAATGTTAATATTCAAGCACTGACATACCATTTTTTTCAAGCTGTGATTTACTGCTCATTTGTGGATTACGTTATTAATGGGCCATATGAGGTATTTCAGAAAGCATTAAAAAAGAAAGTAAAAGGAGAGGAGAGGAGAGAAAAAGAGGTCATTGCATCGTCAGGAAAGTAGTGAACTTTGTTTCATGTGTGTGTATACTGAATCGCTATATAAAATGTATTTATTACAGTAAGTTAAGGTGCAAAAGTCTGAAAAACACTCTAGAATGTAGAGAAAAACACTCTCCTGGGGGTGGCTCCATAGTGTAGTGGTTAGCATGTCTGCTTTACACATAGAAGGTCCCGGGTTCGCGCCCCAGGTGGAGCCACGGACCACACCCGGGGTTCGCCAGGACCCCCTGGGTGCACCAGGCCCCCCAGAAGCCCCGGAGGTGCCAGGCCCCTGGTGCACTCCCCCCTGGTGCACTCCGCGAGCGTGTGGGAGGAGATGCCCCGCCTTCAGAGATCCAGTTCTTAAGGGGAAACGGCAACATCCATAGGTCAGGGGTGGAAGTGGGGGGCAGGAATTAAAGAGGGGGGAAACAAACACTCTTCTATCCTGCCAGAGGGAATTTAAATGGCACAACTTTTCTTGAGGGTCTTTTGGCAATGGGCATTTAAAGCCTGAATGATCTTCACTTTGACCCAAATGCTCCTTTTCTAAGAATTTATCCTAATGAAGTCATCTCTCAAATGCACATTTACATGGAAGGATGTGCATTCTGTTGCTGTTTACAATAGTGGAAAAATTTAACTATCCAACCATGTGGATTATGATTAAATACATTATGAGATACTCATGAAATAAAACATGATGTAGCCATTAAAAATACTAAAGTAGATTTGTCTCTATTAACTTGGAATGATGTTCAGATAGCACATTAAAAAAAAAAAAGCAGGTTTTAAGACAGTGATGTATAACCTCACTTCGGTAAATATGTATTTATAAATATATTGAAGCCATGGAGAGAGAAGTTAAGTGCACAGACTCGAAGCCAGAACATCTGGGTTGCAAGTCCTGGCTCTAACTTCCCAGCTGCACGGTCTTGGACAAGAAGCTGAACTTTGCTGATGCAATGGGGATAAGTAGTGTACATACTTCAGAAGATTGCTGTGAGATTAATTTAGTTAACATGTAAAATTCTCTAGGCAGTGCCAAGCACTTGGTAATCACTCAAGAAATGTTAGCTCTATGTATACCAGAAAGAATGAGAAATTTCACATCATAAATCCCATTAAACAGTGGTCATTCTCTAGGTGCTAGGGTTGCTAATGAATTTTATTTGTCAACTTATACATTTTGTATGCTTAAATTTTATAATCAGAAAAGACAATACACAACATAAAAATTAAAAGTACACAATTCTATCTTCAGGTTCTAAAATGTCTTTAATTTGATGTCTTTAGGCTAAAAAATAAAAATTCTAAAACAAGAATGACAGTAATGTTTTAATTGGATTTTGCTGACTACTTTAAAAAGATAACGTTTGAGGAATTTTCTTCCCCCTCCCAATCAGGCAATGAATTCTGCTCTGGAATTCCATTTCTCTGGTTTTGGAATTTGTGTAACTTCTGTGACTGGTACAAAGAATCTGCTTCCCCTCCTTTTTCTCTAAAGGTGTTCTGATTTCTTTCATTTTATCAGTCCAAGAGAAGCTGCTGACAGAAATCTAGATTAAATGGCCCCATTATGCAGCCCCTAAAGCTCCTCCCCTATCCCAAAGGCAACTGCATTTCTGATGTAAAAATGATGACATCCTGTCTAAAGAAAACAGTTCAAACTGAGCCATTCTTTGTGTTTATCCAAGGGTGAATAGCGACCTTAAATGGCTTCATGTGTGGGTGGGGGATTTATTGTTAAAACCAGGGATTACAGAAACACATGGAAAAATGTATTTAAATATCATCCACTGTTTTTCCACTCAAAATCCATTATTAACATGCTGGTATATTTCCTTTTAGTCTTTTTCTTTATAGATTATCATAAATTGCTGTAGTCATATTACAGATACAAGTGAGTTGCTTTTCTCCCTTGATATTATATCATATACATTTACCATGTTATCATATAATTTTCAAAAACATTTTTTTAATGACTGCATAAACTTTTTCTGAGTAAAAAAATTTACCATTTTACTTTTAAAGGTCATTAAGAATGTTTTTAAATTTTAGCTGTTATAAATAAAACTAAAAGAAAGTTTGTGAATGAGCTTTCCATGTATGTAAAATTGTTTCAGCTTTTTCATGTGCAGAGTCAAAATATGAAATTACTGTGTCAAAGGTAATGAGCATTTTAAGTCTCAGAGTCAGTGTTGGCATATCACAACTGACCTCGTCCATTCTCCTGCATTGGTGCCGATGTCATAAATTGATACAAATGTTTAAGAAGGCACTGCTAAGATAGATTATTAATTTATATGCTGCCTTGTTCTAAAAAGAATTTCAAGCAGTATAACAAAAGTAAACACAGCTAAAAATATATTTTAAAAGTGGGAAAGTTAGGGTGAAGGGAGAAAAGAAGTAACAACTAACATTTATTGAATACTTATGTGTATCGGGCACTGTCTTAACACCATCATATACGATCTCATTTAATTCTCATTGCAAAGAGGAAGGTATCATTATGCCCATCTTACACATAAGAAAACAGAGGCCTAGACAGTTAGTAGCTTACTTAATCTCACAAAACCAGTAAGGGACAGAGTAGACAATCAAACTTCAGAATTTGAGCTCTTAATTATTATGCTGTACATCATCCGGAGGCTACGCTGAGGTATCTTTTCAGGAATGAGCCAAAATAAAAGTGCTTTCTAGTGGTCTATACAAAGAGGGAGACAGGAGATATTAGAAGACGCATCGTGTTGAAAAGATAATCATAAACCAATTTCTTCTGTGAGCATACCTATTATATCTCACCCTCTCCATCATTTTATTTTAAAATGTGTATATTTAAAATAATTAGTGCTCGCTTCCACAGCATATATACTGAAATTGGAACGATACAGAGAAGATTAGCATGGCCCCTGCACAAGGATGACACACAAATTCACAAAGCGTTCCATATTTTCTTTAAGAAGATTTAGGGCAATTGAATAGTAAAACATGCTGTACCAACGTATAGAAAATGTTCATGTAGGAGACCATAAATAAAACAAATAAAAACAAACTAGCAAAAAAAATGTTTATATCAGTGAATGGTGTATCACTGTTATTTTCATTTTCATAGCAGGAGCTGGCATTTTTCCATGTATTTATTTCTGTGTTTGTATGTCTTCCTTGGTAAATTCATCAGTTCTTTCCTTTGACCATTTTTCTACTGCTTTCTCCTACAATCTTTATGATCATACCTTAGAATAAAGGTACTAAGCTTTTTAGAAACTCTTTGCAGAAAATATAACAATCTCCAATTTAATTTTGTATTCAGATTATTTTACATTAACTTATGTTCTGTAGTCAAGAATTTTCCATTATGGTTTTCTTCCTATTACTTGGAAGCTTGTCCTTCATCTTCTAGAAATTTGACAAATATTAAAACTTATATCCGAAGACTAAGGGGAAAGATGGCAGATTAGGTAAAAGCAGGGTTCATCTCCTCCCAGGACCACATTGAAATTACACCCAAATTATAAAATAATCAACGTGGAGAATCACCTGAAGTCCATCTGATCATAACACCAACATTTGATAATATAAAGGAGCCACATGGAAGCCGGTAGGAGGGCCAAAGTCTCAAATCAGGCTGGACCCGCACCCGCGGGTGGTGGAGGATCACCAGGAGGGAGAGCGAGGCTGCAGAAGCTCTCCTGAAGGAGAAGGGGTCCTGGTCACATCTGAGGGCCCCCCAGCCCAGGGTCCTAGCCCAGGGAAGAGGAGATTCCAATAACTCTGTAGAAACTAGAGAGGATTCCGGCCACCTGGGTGAGACAGAAGGTGACTGAGCCCCTAGACGTCCCTTTGAAGGACCCGCGCAAAGGTTTTCTGACCTGCAGACACTCACCCGGGACATCGGCAGTGGGTCTGAGGCTCCCGCAGGATTCATTCTGAAAAAGTCTCCATTACTTGGAGTCAGAAAGATGGCTGGAAAAGCACCCACCATTGTGCCTTAATCCGGCCCCTTTATAGACTATGCCAGCTTGATTGTGCAGACCCCTCCCACAGAGCCATTAGGAGACACTGGTTTGAGGGGATCAGCCCGCTCTGCCAAACCTGTAGACTGCCTGGGGTAGATGTTTATGGCTGGCTGCCAAGCCTTGAGCTGAGTGATTCAGAGTGAAGTATTCATAGCTGGACGGCTATTGCTGTGAGTGGTGTTTCTAATCCCAGCAACAGCGGCCAGCACTGTGAGCCCCATTTCAGAGATAAGGTCAGGCAGATCGCTGCTGCCAACATGAACTTGGGCAGATATCAGGGACTTGTGGGCCAGTCCTACACAACAGTTGGTCTTGCTATGACCTGGGTCTCATGCAGGATCTCACAACAGTTACCAAATTTGCAGCAAGACTGAAGCTGTATTGATCTACCACTGTCTCTCTGAGACCCCACCCCACCCAACCTGCAGACTGCCGGGGGCACTGTTATTGGCTTGCTGTAAAGCTCTGCTTGCGTGATTCAGGACCAAGTGTTCACAGCTGGGCGACCATTGTTGTGAGTGGCCTTTCCAATCACAGCAAAAGCAGCCAGCCTTGTAAGCTACATTTCAATTCCCAGCGGGCGACCAGTGCTATGAGCCGCATTTCAACAGAAAACGTGATGGAGTGAGAGACATCCCCATATCTCTCCCCTTGAAACAACAATAAGCTGAACATCGAAAACTCAACAAAAAACACCCAAACTGCACACCAGCACAACTGAGCTTGGTTTCTGCACATAAGAGCTACCACAGGTATTTTAAGGCATTATACGAAGCACAAATCCAAGTGGCTTAGATGCCACCTACTGGAAACCAAAAGAAAAGAGACTTCTTTGCAACAGACTATGGACAGACCTTCATATAATAAATCTTTCTTGAAAACAGCAGAATACACTTCCATTAATGCCCAGGCACAGAAATAGTCCATTAAACACCACGAAAAACCAAGGTGACAAGGCATCTCAGAAAAAAAGAGAAAAATCTCCAGAAAATAAGCTTACGGACATAGAAATATGCAACTTAAATGACAGGGAATTTAGGGTGATACTTCTGAAAAACCTCAATGAGATAGAAAACAAATCATATCAACAATTTCAGGAATTGAAAAACAACTAGATGAGCAGAGCAAGGAGACTGAAACCCTCAAAAAGAACCAAATAGAACTTCTGGAGATGAAGAACACACTGCAAGAGATGAAAAATGAAATAGTAAGCTTGGGAAATAGAGTCAACCCAATGGAGGAAAGGATCGGTGATATCGAAGACAGAAATCTAGAAATGCATCAGAAGGAAGAAGAGAGAAACTGAAGAATGAAAAATAATGAA
>NW_011888803.1:15504588-15508966 GCF_000151845.1 Pteropus vampyrus
AAAAAAAGAAAACTACAGACCAATATCTCTCATGAACACAGATGCAAAAATCTTAAATAAGATACAAGTAAACCGAATACAGCAACATATTAAAAAGATTATACACCACGATCAAGTGGGCTTCATCCCAGGGGCATAGGAATGATTCAACATACACAAATTGATTAATGTGATACACCACATAAGCAAATTAAAAAATAAGAATCGTATGATCATATCAATGGATGCAAAAAAAGCCTTTGACAAGATACAGCATCCATTTAGGATCAAAACATTTCACAAAATCAGTATAGAAGGAAAGTATCTTAACATAATAAAGGCCATCTATGACAAACTCTCAGCCAACATTATACTTAATGTTGAAAAACTAAAAACCTAAGATCAGAAACAAGGCAAGGCTGTCCACTATCTCTACTCTTATTCAATATAATATTGGAGGTCCTGGCAAGTGCAATCAGACAAGAGAAAGATATAAAAGGCATCCGAATAGGAAACAAAGAAGTCAAACTGTCACTATTTGCAAATGACATGACTCTCTATACAGAAAACTCTAAAGACTCCACAAGAACACTACTAGAAACAATAAGCAAAGACAGTAAAGTCTCTGGATACAAAATCAACATCAAAATTCCATAGTGTTCATATACTCTAACAACAAAGTGTCAGAAAAAGTGGAAAAAATAATTCCTTTTGCAATTGCAACAAAAAGAATAAAATCCCTAGGAATAAATTTAATGAAACATGTGAAGGACCTTTATAATGAAGACTATGAGACCCTATTAAAAAAATTGAAGAAGATACAAAGAAATAGAAAGATATTCTGTGTTCTTGGATTGGAAGAATCAACATAGTTAAAATGACCATATTACCTAAAGCATTATACAGATTTAATGCAATCACCATCGAAATCTAATCGGCATTTTTTAAAGAAATAGAACAAAAAATCATTAGATTTATATGGAAGCACAAAGACTCCGAATTGCCAAAGCCATCCTGAGAAAAAAGAAAGGGGCTGGAGGCATCACTCTGCCCGACTTCAAATTATATTATAAAGTGACAGTAACCAAAATAACATGGTATTGGCAGCAAAACAGACACACAGATAGATCGGTTGAACAAAATCAAGAGTCCAGAAGTAAACCTATATTTATATGGGCAAATAATTTTCGACAAAAAAGCCAAAAACATACAGTGGAGAAAGGAAAGCCTCTTCAATAAATGGTGCTGGGAAAACTGGAAAGCCACCTGCAAAAGAATGAAACTAGACTGCTATCTATCACCACATACCAAAATTAACTCGAAATGAATTAAGGACCTGAATATAAGACCTGAAACAATAAAATGCATAGAAGAAAACATAGGAACTAAACTCAAGGACCTTGGACTTAAATAGGATTTTATGAATTTGACCTCAAAGGCAAAGGAAATAAAAGCAAAAATAAATGAATGGGACTACATCAAACTAAAAAGCTTCTGCTTAGCAAAAGAAACCATCAGCAAAATAAAGAGACAACCATCCGAATGGGAAAATATAATTGCAAGCAACACCTCCGATAAGGGCCTAATATCTAAAATATACAAAGAACTCAACTCAGTAACAACAAAAAAAACAATGATCCAATCAAAAAATGGCCAGAGGCTATGAACAGACACTTCTCCCCAGAGGACATACAAATGGCCAACAAACATATGAAAAGATGTTCAACATTGCTAGCTATTAGAGAAATGCAAATCAAAACCACAATGAGATATCATCTCACACCTGTTAGAATGGCTATAATCAACAGGATAAGTAATAACAAATGCTGGAGAGGATGCAGAGAAAAAAGAACCCTCATACACTGCTGCTGGGACTGCAAATTGGTACAGCCACTATGGAAAACAGTATAGAGATGCCTCAAAAAACTGAGAATTGATCTACCATATGATCTAGCAACCCCTCTATTGGGTATTTACTCCAAAGACTTAAAAAATCACATCCATAAAGATATTTGCGCACCAATGTTCATAGCAGCATTATTCACAGTGGCCAGGACATGGAAGCAACCAAAGTGTCCTACGATAGATGATTGGCTAAAGAAGCTGTGGTACATATATACAATGGAATAATTCTCAGCCATAAGAAGAGATGAAATATAGCCATTTGCAACGACATGGATAGAACTCAAGATGATCGTGCTAAGCTAAATAAGCCAGACAGAAAAAGTTGAAAATCACATGATATAACTTATACGTGGGATATAAACCTAAAAGCAACAAATGAACAGGACAAATAAACAGAGACTCATGGACATGGACTATAGACTAGTGGTTACTGGAGGATAGGGGATGGGGAGGAGGGGGAGATAGATGGGGTAAAGAGGATTAAATATAGGGGGTAGTGGGAGGGTAAAGTGGGTAAAGGGGATCAAATACGGTAGCTGAAGGAAACTAGACTTTAGGTGGTAAACACACAATAGAATATACAGATGTTATAATGTACACCCGAATATTATGTAATTGTATTAACCAATATTACCCCCAATAAACTTAATTAAAAAAATAAAAATATATACAGTAAAAAAATTTATATCCATGAAAATTTTCTGTGATATAATTATTTAATTCTAATTCATCGAGACTGTATTTAGGACTAGGGTATGAGATGAGACTCTACACGTATTTTTTCTTTATTAGCTTATTTTATATATTTGTTTATGTGTAGCCCTGTTACAACAGGATTAATTTTACTTATTATTGTTTATTATTTCTTTTTATAATCCATATCGAATTCATGTACCTGTAATATGCATTATTGTTAGGCCACTGATTCTGCTCCCGGGACCTGTATCCTCTCATTACATGACTATTTCATCACTATTTATGTGCTACCAGCTACTCACACCAGTACCCCCTTAATGGTACCCCCACGCCCTCTAGCATTTGATATGTTCTTGCCTGAATTTACGTTTAGATAAATTTTAAGAATTTCTCCCACAAAGAAATCCTACTGGATTTAGTTTAAAATTGTATCAAGCCTAAGAATTAATTTCGAAAGCAGTCACATCTTCGCCATGTTTAGTTTTCTAAACATGGTAGGCCTTCTTGTTCTTCCAACTTTCTCTGTGCTGCTAAGAAAAATTTGTACTTTTATTTCTATCTGCCATGTTTTTTACCCCTTCTGCCCCACTTTAGTTTCACTTTGGGTCCTCTTGTTCTCTTAGAGAATGCACATCCATACATATGACAACAGGACTTTTATTTACTGCAAATGAGAAATCCTGGATCAGTTTTATTTAATTAAACAATTATTTAACAAAAGTTTTGCCTAAGAGGATCCAGTGCTGTAACTAGAAGGGTAGAGTTCTCTAAGCCATTTGCTTTATCTGGTTAATAACCATGTAGGTCTGAGAGTCATGTGTTCTTTGTAAAGTTACTTGGCTCCATCTTCAGGGTGAAATTCCAAATGTTTGGAATAAGGACAGTTGGAAGTCCCCAAAGCAGGGCCAGGACAAGAGTAAGGCAAGAGAGGTGCCTAGGGTGCAAAATTTAAGGTGGCCTTACTCTCCTTGCACTGGTCCCAGCCTTGCCCCAGACAACTGGCTGCGGCATGCCCCAAAGTGTGGGGCAAGCAGTCAGGAGAGGAGGCCACCCCCATAACTCTGCCTCAGGGCCTGCAGGGGTGCTAGTTCACCTGTTCCCAGTTGTGAGGAGCTCTTGGCCCTGCCTGGCAGGTGGGGCTCAGCTTTGCTTATCCAGGTCACTTCTGCCTCTTGATAGCAAGAGATCTGCAAGTTAGAACACTCGGAGAGCCTGACACCCATCCAAATGCTCTTATAGGTTCCCTAAAGCCAATCGATTTCAAATTGAGAAACTTTGAACTATTTCATTGGTCAGTTGAGTCATGCCACACTTATCTGTCCAGAGCAACCACTGATTCAGAAGTACTCAGAAAAGCCTTGAGCATAAGAGCCAGTTAAAAAAATCCAAGAAGATCTGGAGATAAGCGGATAAAAGCAGCCATAATAAAGTACATTATAAAACCTACATATAGCTAGGGATAGATAAAGGTGAGGCTTGATTCTATAGTCTTTATATGTTATTCAAACACTTACAGCAAAATGCTTTTGGTTTTATGCTATTTATACTTAGTACATGTTTCGGTAGCTTTATGCCTATTTTTATCTTCAATTCTATGCCTTTTGAAATAAATACTAATCAGAAAATCATCAAAAGATGAAGGGGAGGTTCAGGTGAGAAATTTATTTATCTTAGTTACAATAGAGGGCACATTCTCATTAGTTAGAAATGGCTCTAAAAACAAATCTAAGATAATAAAATTCAGAATGAGAGATGAAAGTAAAAAGAAGGTTGCGAAATGGGCGAAGGGGGTCAAAAG
>NW_011888803.1:15509926-15532848 GCF_000151845.1 Pteropus vampyrus
GCAAATACACAGAAGTGATAGTGCTAGACCTGCCACCAAATTTATACATACATATATATGTGTTTGTGTGTGTGCCTGTGTGCATATAAACACATATATACATTTATAGATATAGAGATAGCTATATATCCAAGTTTTTTGGCACTTTAAGTTGCCTTCAAGGAAAACATTTGAGGAGGAAGAAAGTTATGTTCAGCAGGCAACCTGACGTTCTGAGGGGCATTGTAAATATTACTAGAGCCTTGAGAGTCTGATAAACAGCTACATGAACAGCAGCTGGAAGGGCGCATGCCCAGATGTAAGTCACGACTGAGGGACCTGGTGAGAACTGAGAGATCTCACCCCAGAAACCTCGCTCTGGGTGGAGAGCTGGTCCAGCTGATTCTCTGAGCCCCAAATACCACATGCTCTATTCCTTGTGTTTTGTTTACCAAGAAAGAGCCTGAGCCTGGGACCTAGGAAACCGTCAACAAGTATTTACTGAGTAAGTAATTTTCATCAAAAATGTTAAAATAATATAAACATTTAAAAAGTTAAATTTCAGTTATCCAGACTCTCGCTCACCAATCTAGAATTCTCATTTTCTATTTCACATGATAGAGACGACACTTTACCACTGGCATTGTCTTCAAGCAAGACCCACTCATTTTTTTTTAACATTTTTTAATTGAGATATAATTAACATATAAGTTTAAAGTGTACAATGTGTTGACTTGATACACTTATGTACTGCAATGTGATTACCACTGTAGCATTGGCTTATACCACTATCTCATCACATAATTATCATTTATTTTCTGTGGTGAGAACATTTAAGATCTATTCTCCTAGCAATTTTGAAGTACGTAATTCAGTCTTGTTAATTATAATCAGTATGCATGCATTAGAGTTCCAGAACTTATTCATCTTCTAGCTGCAAGTTCAAGACCCATTCATGATGGTGGTAGAAACCACTGTAAATGGAACTGGCTCGTAAAAAAATGAATGACACATGGAGGAAAGCAGAAAAAAAAAACAAAAACAAAAACAGAAGAAACCAGAGTTGTTCTTCCATTTTTATACCATCCAATAAACAAATTAAAATCACCATATCATTCAACTACTGTAGAAATTAAGCTAAATTGATATGACTCCAACACTGGTCTGTAGGAAATCACATCCTAGATCAGTTCCCATATTCAGTGTCCCTACAAACAGTATGGAGAACTTGTTAAAAGACATATTCTGTGCCCCGCCTCCAGAGATTTTAATTTAATAGGACTGTTTGACAAACACCTCGGGAGATTTTGTTCCAAGAAGGATAGTGTTGGAGATGAGAAGGCAGTGCCATCTTGGCCCAGTGACAAACAAAAGCCCAAGACCCACAGTCTCCAAGTCGGTTAGCTAATTCATTGTGTGCTACAGATGCCTTCTTCTTATTTGTTTTAAATTAACAGGGGTCTGTTGTGTATTTCATTGTTAACCTAAGCTTTTTCAAATTATATAACACTAGCTGGAGGTTATTGAAACTGTTTTGAGCCAAGTTACGGGGTAGGCAGACAATAATAATCTTCCAAATTAGCCATTGTTCTCACCATCTTAAAAGTGAAGAAACTGAGGCCTATAGAGGATAAGAAACTTGACCCAAATCACACAGCTGATAAGTATCTGAGCCTGGTTTCAAACCTCAAAGTTTCAGTGATTCTTAGACAACTAAACAATGCTTCGCTTTCAATTCTTCAGTAATAACTTATGTTCAGTGATTTTGAATATTTTTGTAGGTAATTGATTGATTCCAGATAGTGCTAAGGTTTATAACATATTGAATGTCCTCCATTCTAAGACAATGTTAAGATTTTAAAAGAAGTAGCATCATTTTAATAACATTTTTCAGGGGACATAAAACTCTGTAGTAAATTCATATACTGAATGTAAGATGACTCACAATTTTGGAAATGTGAGAAAGCTAAATTGATAGATGATAGATGGATAGATGGACAGGTAGATAGATGATAGATAGATAGATAGATAGATAGATAGATAGATAGATAGATAGATAGATAGATAAGGAGGAAGAGATCTTAGAATTGATGGAAAAACCCCTTTCTATAATATACGGCTAGTGTGACTACACAACCACTAGCTTACAGTGCCACCTGCTGTGAGAAAGTGGAAATTGCATTAGCCCTCAACGCCAGGGCTTTGCCAGGACACCAGTCTGAGGATTATAACTTCTTTATTACCCCCAGGTATCTAACAGAGCAAGAGCCAGTATCCGATATAATGAGTGGCTATAGAATAAAGGCAAAACTAAGAATAAAAATAAAATATAAAATGAAGAAAACTAAGGAAGACAGGAGAGAAAAAGAAAAGTGAAGTAGGGAAGTGGTGTCACGTGACCAATCTTTGTGTCATTATTATCTATTTCGTATTATGTGCCAGGTATTTTGCATATTTTATCTCCAACCTATTTGACTGATCTGTCTTGCATAGGCTTGCCTTTTTTCTCTTTTCAGTCTTCTCAAAGAATAAACTTTTATTTTTATTAATCGTCTCTATCACGTTTTCATTTCTATTTCACTTATTTCTGCCCATCTCTAGCATTTGCTTCTTTTTACTTAGTTTAGGTTTGTAGCTTCCATACCTGTGCCATATAATTTTAGAATTTCAGAGCTAGAAGGAAACATAGAAGAACCTGGCTCTCCTCTCTTACTTTACAAAGAGGCCCAGAGAGAAAGGAGATTTGCCTAATATCCTGTAGCTGGCAATTAAGTTTCCACATTCTCAATTCATTGCTCTTTCTCCATTCATACCATGTCTCCTCCCCTCTCCTCTTCTCTCTTACTCTCCTTTCCTTTTCCTCTTCCTCCAATCCAAAATAGAAAAAGGTAAGATTGTTGGATTGATAAAAATTCAACAGAAATAGAAATACTTCTCCCTCAAAAGATTTGCATCTAAGAATTTAAAATTTTTTATTTTAAAATAAAAGAGGACATTTGTGTTTGTGGTTATTTTTCTGTTTTTACAACATTACAACATTTAATCCAAATCGACAGGTTATCTGTTGAATTGAGAAGAGAGAAAAAGTCACAGGTAATCGAATACAACACAATTTTAGAAAACAAATTTAATCTGCCTTCTAGAAGTTTACACTTGTACCTATTAAACATTATTATATTTATATCAGATATTTGGCAAGAAGCAAAAATAGACGGCATCTTAATGTATCAGTTATTGGTGTCAAAATGCATATGTAGTCTTACATTTCAGGTTAAACAGATGAGCACGTCCAGTCATAAAATGTATTTAATTGTACAGTAAAAAGCATCAGCCCTGAGAAGGTAAAAAAGGCTGAAATTTGACTTTTGGGCTTCTGTCCTGCCCTTTCACACCACCCTTGGTCCTCAGAAGCCCTGGTGACCTGGAGGTATAGGTCTCTTCCTCCCTCTATCAAGATCTTCAATAAGAAAAGAAGCTGGTGTTAGTTATTCATGTCTTACTATGTAGATATTACTAGTGCCCTCTCACAAGGCCATTCGTATTATAAGTTTTCCTTCAATGTGGGCTAAAAGGCTTTCTTGTCTATGAAATTTGAGGTAGCCCTGACCACATCAGCTAGGCATGGGGGAGGAGGGCTTCACAAGTGACTTGGAGACCACTCAACCCAGTCTATCTAAGACCTGGCCCATTTTAACACATTAAGTTGACCATGTACTCCAAAAATGTATATAGTTCCTAACAGTGCTTCCCAAAACAGTGTTAGCAGTTAACACATACACACACGCAGTGTGATCCTGTCTCTAATATACTGATGAACAGTGTGATGCTCTGACACAGGTATAGAGAACAATATGTTTAACATATATCTAACCACAGGGCTTTTTCTTCAAGTAGCATATGCAGGTCTTTAGTGGGGTAAATAATGCCCCCAGATACCTCTACCTGGAATCTCAGAATGTGACTTTTTAAAGAATAAAGGTAATTAAAATAAGGGTCTTGAGATGAGATCATCCTGGATTAATTAGGGTGGGCCCTAAATCCACCAATTGGTGTCCTTATAAGAGACAGAAAAGGAGAAGACACATGGCAACCACAGAAGATAAGGCCATGTGAGGCTGAAGACAAAGACTGGAGAGATGCAGTCGGAAGCCAAGGAGCACTATGAATTCTCCCCTCCCAGAGCCTTTGAGGGGTGGCCCTGCCAGTACCTTGATTTCAGACTTCTGGCCTTCAGAACTATGAGAAAATAAATTTCTATTGTTTTAAGTCACCAAATCTGTGGTAATTTGTTGCAGTAACCCTAGGAAACTAATACAAGACCTATGTTCCTCAGAACACACAAGAGAGATCAGGTCACATACTTCCTTCCATTCAGTCTCCATTCTCATCAAAGAATCATTCCAAATGCTTTCCTATGGCTTTGCTGTTAGAACTCTCATTATTCATTAAAAGGTATAGAAAGAAGAAAATGATTTCTGAAGACTGATGTGGACATAAAAGGCTTTGGCCAGAGGTGTCCTAGAAATGGGTACAAAACTTAGTGAAGGAAAGTAGGAAATGTCTTTAGGTCATTCATAAGAGGGTTTTGCTCTGCACACATATAGAAACCTAGGCAGTAAGAAATCTGATTAATACACAAATAACATTACAATCTGACTAAATGGAAATGGGCAAAGGAAAGCCAACAAATTAGACCAAGCAATCGCCTCTAGCAGTGCAAGCCTTTTATCTTCAGCAGAGTTTGTGAACTTCAGAATCTAGTTTTTCTGATCTTCCATATTATGGTCAGAAAGTCTGTGATTCAATTGGTTGGTTAAGTCTACGAAGGATCAACTTCAATTTTAAAAGCAAGCATGAAAAAAACTATGACACGTGAAAAAAGTTCCAGACAATTCTATATCATAAACCTCCATTTTTATATCATCCCCTAAAAAGCAAACTAAATTATATTATTTAAGAGATAGGATAATATGAGATAAGTTTAAGCAAGAGATTGATAAACAAAATTGAGAACAGTGTTTACCTCTGAGATTGAAGGTTTAGCAGGGGTTGTGTTCATAAGAAACTTTATGGAAATATTTTAGTTCTTAAATTGGGTGGTGGGTATTCAGGGTATTCATGTTATTATACCTTATAAGTTAAGTATGTTATATATGTTATATATGATTTTATTATGCAGTATTTGATCAATACAAAAGAATACATAGCATAAATAATATAATTTAATATACATAACCTTTTGTAATAAAAATTTTTTTTTAACCAAACCTAAAGTCACTCAGGGCTTGAAAAAGCTGACTTACAAGGATCACACTTAGAAAGAGAGTATGGTGGCTTTACTATCTCTGTGTCTCACTTCCCCATAAAAATATTCTCATGATTCTTGCTATTCCCACGAAGCCCAGCCCCAAAATTGCGACTCTTGCTCCTGGCTCTTCTGAAATACAAGGAAAACACAAGCTTCTCTCCTTCCAGTTCTCTGAGCACAGCCAGGGCAGGCTAGCATTTTCTAAAAGCTGTTCTACCAACTGAGGGAGAATGGGCGTTTAACCTCCCAAGCAATGAAGAGGGTTTGGCCTAAGTGCTCATGCTGGGGGTCGGAGGAGGACTTAAAAAGGCAGAAACGAAGGAGAAAAGGCAAGCATGTTCAATGACGGGTACATGTGTCTAACAAGTGTTAGAGCAGTGACTTTCTAAGAGGAGGCAATTATCAATGGATGGTCAATTTTGTTTCCCCCACACTTCTACCCACTTCCCTTTACCCTGGATTTTTTAAAAAAGCAAATCCCAGACAGCATATTATTTTGTAAAGTTTTCAGTGTACAAATATAAAAGATAAGGACTCTCCTTTCTAAACTTAACCCAATGACATCATCATACCCCCAAAGTCTTTAATAGAAATTACTTAAAATCATCAAATATCCAATCAGGATTCACATTTCCTAGATTGTCCTCTGAATGAACTTCTTTCTTTTTATTTTTCCAGTTGGTTTAATCTGGATCCAAATAATGTCCATACATAATAATTAGTTAAAATATCTCCTAAGTGTCTTTTAATTTATGGATTTCCTCTCTCTTTTTTTCTTATAATCTTTTCGCTGTTGTTGTTGATGATGATGATGTTAAAACACCGGGTCGTTTGTCTGACGACTCTCATTCTTGGTTTTACTGGTGGCATTCCTGTGATGTCATTTGACATGTTCCTCTATTCCCTATATTTCTTATAATTTGGTAGTCATATTCAGATGGGCTCTTCTGATATGACTACTTCACAGGTGGCGATGTGTTCTTCATCTGGAGGAAGCCAATGTCTGATTGCCCCTTTTTTTGTGATGTTTGTACAACTGTGCTACTCTAAATTCCATCATAAAGAGAAACCTCTTTCATCTGTTATGTGATAACCCTAAAGTATGGTTCAGGTAGAAGAGGCAGAATACATGCTTGATTCTTTCCCTTTACTTAGTAGTTTTTGAAATAATAAGTTTGCCCCTAAAATCTTTTTAACGCAATCAATGAGATTTTATTTTTACTTAGTATTACTGTGAACTTATGAATATAAACATATTTGATGTTTCAAGAATAGGGTATTTATAGTTTTTTTTTTTTTTTAGGGTCTGGTATAAGATGGGTTTTTCGATGCGAGGAGGCTGAATAGATTAGGCAAGTTTTTCATATAGTAGTTAAGGACTGGTGGATGCAGCAAAAGGAGGGTTTCAGGTGAGCCTTGAAGGGTAGTCATGTGATAACCTAGAAAAATAATCTGTGGTTCTGAGGAGAAGCTGTTATCCTGATGAGAGCTAGCTGAGTAGTTGGTCTAGCGCTCCAGTAAATGGATTTTTAGGAAATTCCTAAAACAAACGCTATAGGTATTTGAAATATGTATATCTGGCTTGAGATTTGCCTTTTCGATCTGAGGTTTAGTTCTTTCTTTCAACTTAAAATTTCTCTCCATTATGTCTCAAATATTTCCTCCTCTCCATTTTTATATCGCTTTTTCTATTCTAGTTCAATCCTCCATATTAGAAAATTTTAAAATAAGCTGCACTATTTTATTTTTTTAACCTTTTCCTTATGCCTCTAGAGAGTTGCTGAAACTGCTCTTTCAATCGACATTTTCTTTTCACCTGCATCTATTCTATTATTTATCCCATATCATTACTAAATAGCATCAATGAATATTCATTGCAATTGTTATATTTTTCATGCCTAATATTTCTCTTCATTTTAGTTTCATGATATTTTTTCCAGTTCATGTCATTGTTGACATCCCTAATCTTCTGAAATATATTTATCACGGTCATTTAAAAATCTTGGTCTATCAGCTCTAATAATTCAGTTTCGGAAGGTATATGTTGTTCGATTGTGGTCTTTTTATAGTAGTCGTACTCGTCAGCTGTCTGGTTATTTGGCCTGTGAATTCATGTTCCCCTGGAATTTTGGCTACACTGATAAATATGCAGCTAAGAAGGCTCAGTGAATTTTGGGCATGAGGGTGATGATGAGGCCTGGACTGAAGTCTCAGGCACCAGAGAACCACCTTTGTCACTTCCATCTTTTGACACTACAGAAGATTATTCTTTCAGCCAGGTTTCTACGCTCAGCGCAAAGCAGTATTGAAACAGTACCTTAGCAGCACTGGGCATAGGAGCGGGGAGGAGTAGAGAATGAAATGGGAGGCGGGGTCGGTCTGCGGTTGTTTTAATTCCACATTTTAATTCTACTACCATTTCAACTGTGAAGTTCTGTGGTGATTGCCCCAAGGCAATATGGAAGAGGCAGAAGAGCAGAATCTAAAATTATTTCATCCCATCTCACTTCTCAGCATCTCCTCCCACCACCCAAGGTCCACCATCTTGGTAGAAAGACAACTGAATGAGAGACACAGTAGTATTTGCAGAGAACCATCTGGAGAGCATCTCCTTGAGTGTCTAGGTTCAATTTCTATATCTACAGTTTGCAAGTGTCTCCTCGAGCAAGTTACATCGCTGCTGTCCTGTGCCTCAGTTTCTCTCATCTGTCTATTAGGGATAACAATAAGTTTTGCCTTGCTTATTTAATAATGCTTGTCAAGAAATTAAAACAGACTCTGTCTGGCACAGGGTACTACTTATCTGTTCGCAATGGATAATACAGCACTACACCGGTCCTCCCGCCTCAGGATGGATTTGTTGAGACTTTCTACTTCCTGCTCTTTGCAGCGGCTAACCAGCTAACGAGCCCCGAGCCAAGACTGCCCAGGGCCGTGGCGGGGCCCGGGTGGGCTCAGGGCCATTCGGGAACTTCCATGTTTCAGTCGGAGAAATGGGCATCCTGGGATTGAAACAAGTAGGCTGGAAAGCGTCGGGGCCCTCCTCGGGACAGGGCAGCACTCTGCTGACAGCTGAATGACCTGGGCAAGGTGGGTGCACGCCAGGGCCCGCGGGCTGCTCCGCACGGTGTAGAAGGCCAAGTTCGTGGCGCCAGGGCGCTGCTTGCCTCTCTGCTGCTTGGAACACAGGACTCAGTGCCTTGGCACTGAGTACCTGGCAAGTGCCTGCCCAGTGAGAAGGGACCTCCTCTTGCATGCACCCGACCCCAGGGGGATGCTTCCGCTCCCCACAATCCTCGCAGATAAGGCCCGGGCCTGGGGCCACTGACTCCTGGAGACACCTGGTGGGGAGGATCTCAGACCCCACTCAGGTGCTGCAGTGAAGGTGAGTGAAAGGCTGGCTAACTAACTTGGGATCGCCTCCAGGTGCACTTCTAGGTGAAGACTCAGTGACTGGAGGAGACTTCACATCTGCTCTACACAGAGCAAGTGTTTCAAAGCTCCATGAAAGTTTCAGGAAGCCACATTAAAAAAAAAAAAGTTACTTTAATTGGTCTTCCAGTAAGTTTGGGTTCAGTTTCCAGACTGGGACCCATATGATTATTCATCTTCTTTTCCTCAACTCTCTCCCTTATTTTTCTGGACGGTTTCTACAGAGAGGACGCCCCGCCCCCACCTCCAGGTGGAGTGTTGGGATCTCAGATTTCTAGTAAGTGCATAGATACCACGTGGTTATTCCTGTTCTTTCTCTTTTGGACTGGGTTGGTAAGTGTGGATGCCTGGCAGAGGAGGAACCCAAGGGTGTGCCCCAAAGTAAGAGTGATGCAGGACAGGCAAATCCTCTTGGGGGGCGGGGGGTGACTCAAGTCCTGCATCAGAGAGAGAGTTCTTGACTGAGTGCAGGAAAGAATTCATGTGCAGGCGAGAGTTAGAGACAAAAGAAAAGTTTATTAGAGAAGGAATAATGCTCCATGGACTGTGGTCTCCTCTCAGAGAGAGGGAGTGAGAGGGACTCAGAGGGACAAAGAGAAACAAGGAAGACTGGGGCAGAAAGACAGAAAGGCTCAGAGACAGGAGAGAGACAGAGACCCTGAGCGTTCAGGGAATTCGGTTTATATATAATTCTTGGTTTCTATGAATTACATTTTAAAGACTTTGTTTACCTATTTTCTTTTGATGGTATGGGTATACAGTGTGAAAGGCATGGGTATACAGTGTTAAGAGCATGCTTAGCAATCCCTAGCCTCTGTTTCATAGGCTCCCCATAGTTTCTGCCATAGGGAATGAATGGTTGGGTTTATTTCGTGTAGGGTACCACTTAAAGACTCTAAATTTTCCCTTCATGGTATGAGTAAATGGTTTGTTAGTAATGGCAGCAGGAACCTTCCTTTGTTGTGTATTTCCCATGGCCTGGCAGCAGCACATTGTGGTCTCTGAATACAGCCTGATTTAGCATTTGGTTCTCATGCCTCCTCCCAAGTTAACAATGCCCCAAATGTAAATTGCATTCCTTGTGCTTTCCCTGGGCAAGTCAAGGGCTCTAGCTCATACCAGGTGAAAGTCTGCCATTGCCGCAGAATAGACATGTCCTAGGGAGTTCTGGGGGAGTTGTGGTGACGTATCCCTTAAGCTCCTTTACTCAGGAATTCCTGTTAGGAATCTCTTAACCTCCTAGACTTGCTCGTCTGGAGAAGCTGTCTTGTTGCTGCAGGCCGTATCCTAATAGAAGACTCCATTAGGAAATGAGAATTACCGCTTGCTGTGGGATTGTTTAACATGCCAGTGCGCAGTTTCTTATCCAAGCTCACCGTGCGGAAGTTCTTTTATTATCTCATCCCCCACAAATTAAAATGTTCAAATGTTCGCTATTTCTCTAACACAGGAAAATCCAGGATGAGCCTAGAAATAAATCCTACTTTAGCTGAGCAGCATGCTCTCTGAAACAGGGAAACAGGCCTTTGATATAAACCCTCTAATTAGATAGGTAATGATTTTTTCCCCAGTTTTGATATGTATAATTGCTAGTAGGCCTCACCAGGGTGTGCCATTTTAGTCCTGGAGAGTATTGGAAGCTGAATTTTCATGCTTTGATACTGACTTTAGAGTTGTAGGTAACAGCAGAAAAAGCCTCATTCAGCTTCTTCGAAGACCACATTCATGAAATCATCCATTCCAGATTTAGGCATGCAATTGCTGCATAGTAAATGGTTAATTTATAAAGCCCAATAATAGCTACCAGATGGTAATTACCTTTGTTGAAAAGATTTAAATTGCAATATCATGTTTGTTCTTCTTTCCAAGTTCCCTTTTCTTTAGAAAAGCACTTATTCACTTTATTCAAATTTAATGTAGGAAACGAACTGGTTTCACATGGATGTACACAGTTACACATACAGTGGAAGGTTGAGCCTTAAAGGCGCGACTGAATGTTGTGGCCCTTGAGGCTCTCCCGTAGGAGCTGAGAGAAACCATGTACCTATACCACCTTCTCCTTAATTTCTCCACAGATGTCTAGTATTTCTGAGTCTGCTGTTGTATAAATTCAGGGAGCTGCTGTCCTGCCTGTGGCTGGCAGCTTTGACCTTGGGCTGTTAATGTTATTTAATGGTCTTCCCAACCCCTTCACTGTTCAAACATAGTACATCACTACTGAACTCAGACCAATGGCTGTCTGGGGAAAGGATTTGTAGATGGCCTATCACAGCCTAAAGAATAATGAACCCTCTGAGAAGTGGCACAGAGCTGGAAACTGTTTTAAAATTTCATATAGTTTGCAAAATAAATCTGAAGGCTTCAATATGCCTGCATTCCCCTTCCTAAATTAAATTTGAATGAAACCATCCTTAGCTGACTGGCTTTTGATACCTTCTGCATCATATTTAACCACAGATATTTAAAACAAAGCAAGGAGTGTTTTTTCTTCCTCTGCTGCTCATCCTCCTGGTCTTGCGAAGCCTTGACCTTTGTGACAGGCTGGACAGGATTACTATGGATGGTGCCACTCTGGCTTAGGGCTGGGCAAAGGAGGTTTGGGTTGAGAGGCCAGAATTATAAGCAGGGACGGTCTGTTGCAGATAGAAAAAAATGCCAGCCTTTGTTTATATCTGCACAGAATGTCTCAAAGTCTGGACCATCTCTCCCTCTCCTTACCTCTCCAGTGTCCCCTCCTGCCTTGCCCTTTCATATTCATCTTTCAAGACTCCATTTTCTGATCTCCCCAGTACAGTTGATGATGACCTCCCTGATAGCCCCATCATACTTGGTATACATACTACTGAATCAGCTATCATCTGGAATTGCAATTGTATGTTTGAAATAAAACAAAGTTTTGATGGTTTAGTAGTGATATGTCAGGGACTCAGGATTACCCAATTCCCCTTTCACTCTCCACCCCCCCAAAAAACTTCCGCTTCTCCCCACAAGCTTCCCAAGGACCCCTTTCCTCCCTCTAAGTCCCAACCCAACACTCTGAGTTGGAAGGGCAGGAAAAAGAGTATGCTGTGGCTGGGCCAGCCTACTGTGCCAGCCACATGGGCGTGTAGCTACACCCATAGCCTATAAGTAAAGGGTGAGTCTTCTGAACCACTCATTTCCAAATTGCAGAAGTTATAGGCTTTTTATACAATGCTTTTTTTCCTTTTAACCTTTATGTTAAATATTTCAGTGTTTTAACGTCTTGTGCTGAAATAGAGTCACCAGTTTCCTGCTTCTGTCTGTTTGCCATGTTACTTGGAGTTTTGTGTACTTTTGTGTTTGTTTGTTTATTTGAAGTAGAAGAGCTCCTTTCAACATTTTTTGTAATGCAGGTCTTGTGGTGGTAAATTCTCTCAGCTTTTATTTGTCTTGGAAAGCTTTTATTTCTCCTTCATATCTAAAAGATAACTGTGCTGGATATATAATAGTAGCTGGTGGTGTCTCTCTTTCAATTTTTTGAATATTTCATTCCATTCTCTCCTGGCTTGTAAGGTTTCTGCTGAAAAATATGATAATACAATGGGGTTTCCTTTGTAGAATTTTTTCTCTGGCTGCCTTGGGAGAATTAGGTGTTCTGTTGGCTTCTTGAAATCAAGGGTCCGTCTCTCCATAGGTTTAGAAAGTTCTCATTGATTATTCCTTTGAATAGACTCTCTTTTCCCATCTTCCTCTCTTCTTCTGGTATATACATTATTATATGCATTGTCCTTATGTTGCTCTTTCTAATAGAGTCAGTCCTCATAGATTCTTTCTATTTTTTTTTAACTCTCAGTTCTCTCTTCTTCCACTGGTCATTTTTAGATTTCTATCTTCAAACTTGTTGATTGTCTCCTCCAACTGGTCTGCTCTATTTCCAGTGATCTTTAATGCAATATTCATCTCATTTATTGAATTCTTCAGGTCCAGAATTTGTTTGGTTCTTTTTTTTATAGTTTCAATCTCTTTGGTAAAATACCTCTTTTGTTTGTTGATTTTATTTCTGAGCTCATTGAACTGCCTTTCCGAGTTTTCTTATATCTCTGTGAGATGTTTTTTCATAACTGCAATCTTATATTCTCTTCATTTAAATCATGATCTTCCATGTATTTGAGTCGGTTTCTTCCTGAGCTACCTTGTTATCTTGGTTATTCATAGTACTTGATGCATGTTTCTCTGCCTTTACATTTGAGGTAGTGAACTCTTTTCTTTTTTAGGTACTGTTTTGCGCTTAACAATTCAGCAGGTTGATAGAGGTCTTTATTGTTTTCCAGTAGACGGTGCTATAGCACAAATTTTTGTTTTCTCTTACTTGTGCTACTGGCACCTCTGGGATCTAGGTGGGGTGGTGTCATCTCAGTCATGGAAAATGCCCTGTATTCCCTGATAGTCATCTTCTCTATGTCTGAGTTGGCTTGGTTTCAAAATACCACCCCCCTTATGGCGCAGTGTGGCAGGCAGTGGGCTTTGGTCCTATAAATTCTCATCTCTGTCTCCTTGTAACCAGTGGCTGCCAGCCACATTGTGCTATCTGAGGTGTCTCTGCTGTCTCTACTGGATTCTGCCTCTACTAGTTCTGCTGTGATGGGTGAGAGAGGGGAGGCAGGTTTCTGAGTTTGTGGCTTTGCCTCCAGGCGGGTAATGGTGGCCGCTAGGCTGCGGCTGCCACACTGCTGTGCTGTGTTTTCACTCCATCACTGGGGTTAGCCACAGTGGACACTGGCTACTCAGGCCAGAATGTTGCTTCTGCCCCTCCCATCCTCTGGGGTGCAGTCTGACTCCTCCACCGTGACTGTATCAGCTGTGGCCATGGCAGGTGCCAGACTCCTTCTGTGGCCCCTGTCTCTGTCTTTCCCCCATCCCTGCCTCTCTTGCTCATTCTGGTATGCCTGCCTTTGGAATTCTCGATCTGTGAATCTCTCAAATGTGCCTATGTGTTGAGCAGAGAATCCTATGTTGAATTACAGTTGTCCCACTTGTAACTTTAAGGGGAGAAACAGAGGAGTTTTCTCACTCTGCCATGATGCTTATATCGCTGTGGAATCCACATAAAGCTGATTTTAAATGATCATTTCCTTCTTTTTATTCACCTTATACAAAAAAGGGAAGGATACAAGAAAATAAAGTTATTTCAAAAATTGATTTAAAGCACAAACTTCCACAGACTTTGCTAGCTTTTCAGTCACCTGAGAGTAAAGAAATTCGCAAGAACACAATACCCTGTACTAAGAACTATGACTACCTGATCTTGTAACTGTGGGTTTATCAAGTTTCCAGGCTTTATTTGGCATGAAACTGCAGTTTACTTGGTATGTGTGAAATAAAATCTATACAATAATCTATTCTTATGTTCATCTCTCCATGTCTCACATCATGTCTATAAAAATAGCTTCTTAAGTTTATAGGAAATAGAATTTTGGTCTTGTACAAAGCAAGCACTTTGTTTCTTTACTCAGAATTCTGAAAATGCAATTAAGTTCTAGTATTGTGACTCCTATAATATTTTTATCATCAAACAATATAATTTAAATAAAAACAATTTTTTAAAGTTTCTGACTCTATAAAAGAAAATAATAAAAGAATATCAGAAGTTTCCTGTAACTACCATAAAAAATATTCAGCTTTCACCAAATTGTTCTTTACAGGTAGAACACTTCTGCTTGATCCAAGTCCATCTGGTTTGAAGCTGTGTTTCATTTCCATCCTTTTATCTGCCTGAAAGGTCTTTTCAGGTAAGGAGGGCATCTAAATAAAGCAGGAAAATTGAAATAATTGTAATTTGTGTCTTTCTTAAAAGAAAGCCACTAATAAAATGATATATTATGTGGCTATTAAATGAGGGAAGGACTTTAAGTCATATGTCAATATCTTGAGTACTTATTCCAGTGGTGTAAAACTATAAATAGAAAAGTAAGAAGAATGAAGTAAACTTTATAACTTTCTTAATGAGAACATTATAAATGTTTTCTACATTTCAATTTTGGTTATGACAAAACTTCACCAGAATTACTAACATCTGTCTAAATGTATAATGCTTGTCAGTGTTCCACACAAAATATTTCTCACTTATTTATTGTGTCATGCACTGTACTAACAAGTGCTTTACACACACTATCTTATTTAATTCTCCCAATACCAAGCAGGTGGTACTGACTTAATTGACAGATGGCAAACTGCAGGGGACTTAGAGAAATTAAATAACTTGCTTAGGGTTACAAAGCCTACAATGACTTAAACCCAAGCTGCATGATTTTAGAGCCCAAGATTGTCACCACTCTACTATACTGCTGTGACCCAGGCCCCTTTATACCATAGGAAACAAAAGCACTTATAGCTGTCATCCAAGAAGTGACAGGAAACACTTCCAGATTAGGCTACTTCCCATTAACATAATTCCTGTAATCAGCCAAAACACTCTAGGGGCCTAAAAGAGAACACAGTTAATTTTAATCACAAAAGGCTAGGTTCTTAGAGATAAAATTTCCCAAACTATTATTGCCCCAGAGTTTAAGAGAAGCCTTTAGTATACACAAATTTCTTTCCTATAGAGAAGAACTAAGAACAAGTACCTTGATAGCACACAGAGACCAAGAATCATAAAATAAATCAGAAGGGAAACATGATTTAATAGGGTTTAAGTATTTTTTAATCCCTTATAAGCCAAACATAATTGCTTTTACTCTGTATTTCCTTCTGGTCTCTGTTTATGTGCATACAAATTTTAATAGTTGTAATCACATAGGACATAGAATTTAATTTAAGTTTTTTGTTTATAGCCAGAGTTCCCAAATGTGAGCTGAGGTGCCCAGGGCATCACAGCACCTCAGAGTATTTTAAATTTTCAAAGGAAACATGATGACATCTGTACAATGCCATGGGAACTGCTGCTTCTAACATAACGACTTCATAAAAGAAACTGTTAGATAACATAACAAACTGTAACATAATAAAATAAACTTTTAGTTTCCGGATGCTCTGAAAAAATTACTAAGACACTAAAAGCATCATGAACCAATAAAATGTGAGAACCTTTGGCTTACGGTAAACATTTTTCCTCACTGTCGTTTTCAAAACTGTAATCTTGCAGTGTAATGTTTTTAGTGCATACATTAGTGTACGGAATCACAGAATTTATATTTAATCTCCCACAAGGAAAGGATCCTGTCTACAGCTGTGCCATTAGTTGATTATCAACCATGGCTTGGTTAGCTCCTGTGATTGAGCACTTACTTCACCCAAGGTTGTCTGTTACACAAATGATCAGTAATCACTGATGGAAATTCATGTCACATATTAAGCAGAAATCTGCCTCCTTTTAACATGAAGTTAGATGTTAGACATAAATTCCAGGAAACAAGTGCTGAGTTAACTGTTTTTGGAGAACACATTTCCAGTTATCCAAAAAGAGAGCCCTAATTAATGAAGTTAAAATTCTGTTTAAATAAGATTTAGCATATAGAGATTATTGTTGTTCTTTGCTGCAGACTGGTTCTGTAATCCCCAATGAATCAAAAGTCTGACAATGCCAAAATATAAATTTGAGACGTTCAAACAGGCTTAAAATTCCATATGTCATTAAAATACACACAGCACAGAGTAAGACCTCTAGGAGATTAAAGGACAGGACAAGTTTCTACGAGTTGGAGATTTAATGTTCCCTATACCTTGGGAGTGTCCTACAGTATTGAGTATTTAATTACCTACTTTCAAACTGGTGTTCTTCATCTCTTCCATTGTTTGGTCTGTTTACTCACTTAGAAATAAGATGCCTAGAATCTTGATGTGCCAGAGGAAAAAAAGCACTGAAAACTGTTGGGAACATGTCAAAAGTACTAAGAAGCCAGCATATAAGTAAGGGTCAATCGAGCATCAAAATAAATAATGATAGTAATGATTCATTCATGAGAACTAAGACCCCATGAGTCTATACTGATAAAAATGAATAAATGACTGTTAGAGAAGGGAATGCTCTACCAACTAATAAATGTAGAAAGAATGATGGAATTAGAAAATCACCATTTGGTAACCATCATAGTAATACCTGATTCAGGCATGAATTAATTTTAGATCATTTAGTGGATGCTCAAACTAGAGGATGAAAATTTGATTATAGGATTTTTACCTAGTCTTAAAGTATCTCCCTACAAGATACTGAGAAAAAGAGCAACTTATAAGAGAGAAAGTTGGAAGACACCACCTTAACCTAATGATCAAAGGTAATGTCACTGATAATGGGACATATTAAATCTTGTCATAAGACAGGTGATGGCAATGTAAAGAACACCCTGACACATGTGTAACCAAAATCTATTACTGAAGAAAGAGGATCAAGGGTCAGATAACCGACCTGAAGTCTTGGTGAATGTCAAGGCCATGAAAGACAAACACTGAAACACTGGTTCAGACTGAAGGAGACTAAGGAGACATGACAATATGTAACACATGATCCAAGATTTTTCTGAGATAAAGAACACTCCTGAGACAAGCCACAATCCGAACAGGGTCTGTAGATTGGAAAACGGTATCATTTCAATGTCAGTTTCCTGATTTTGACAACTGTGCTATAGTTATGTAAGAGAATGTCCATGTTTTTAGAAATATATATTGAAATATTTAGAGGTAAAAGGTCATCACACTTGCTGCTTACTCTCAAATGGTTAGGAAAAAAGTATGTAAACACAGACAGAATGATGGAGAAAATATGAAAAATGTTGGTATTTAAAAAATCTAGGTGAAGGCTTATATGGGAATTATTTGCCTATTCCTGGAATAGTCTGACATCATCTTAAAATAAAAAGTAAAAAAATAAATATTTTCCTGTCTTAGATTCTCCATTGTAAATTTTAACTCTAACTATACAGGAGCAGAGACCTTTGGCATCTACGGATTTAATGAACAGTTTTCACTATTCTTCAGGAAACCTAGAGATGTGTAATTTGTAACTTTGATGTGTAATTTGTAATATGTAGCTCTGAATCTTGTTCTGTGGGAGCCAATCACACACCTACTACTGAGTAAGCCTAGCTTACAATCTACCACTCACATATTAATACAACTGTGACTGCATATGCTGGAACTATCAGAAAGGAATTTCTAAGAATCCTTTTTTTTCTTTTTTATGAAAATAGTCATTGAGAGAAAATATTAACGGTAAGTATAAAATAGAGTTAGCTTGTAGAGTGAGCATATATACATACACATGATTCCTAACCAAAGTGATTTGAAAGACAGAAACTTGTACAAAGAGTTCTACAGTCACAAATCAGGGCATGCAAAAGTCTTGGGAAGTGCCTTCTGAGAACACCAAAGGTCCGTCAGTGTTGCACAAGATATTTTGGTTACTTCTGAACTTTCTAATAGTCTGAATTTAGGCTCAAAAGCCTCTGACAAAATCTTATCACACTTAAAATAAATCTAAACCCTTGCTATGCTCTACAAAATCAACACAATCTCACACTTGTCTGTCCTTCTGACATTCTTAACCTGACTCACCTTCTTCCAGCCACTTTAGCCTTCTGGCTGTTCCTTAAACAAGCTCAGCTGATTCCTGCCTCAGTCTTTACATGTGCTTAGAACACTCTCCCCAGATCTTCCCACTTTCTCTTTTCATTCAGGTTTCTGCCCTAATGTGACTTCTTCAGAAAGACCTTCCCTAACCACACTCATCTCACCACTTCCTGACATTTTCTATCCCTTTATCTGGCTTTATTTTTCTTTAAGGCATTTATCACCTAACATTTTATATATCTGTTTATTCTCTCTTTCCTCCACCATAGTGTAACCTCCACAAGGGCAGAGAGTCACTGGTCTATCCCCAGACCTGAAAGCAGTGTTTAATATATAATAGCCACTAAAAAAACATGTTTGTAAGATGAATGAATGAATGTATTACATTTACCTTTCTTTTAGTTCTTATTATAAGGAGCATTAGAAATGACTAATATAGATTTTGCTTCAAGGGGCTTATGATTTTTTGTAGATTTTGAACAAGTAATTGCAAATTTGAGGGACATGGCAAATGGGAAGTGTGGAATTATTTGGGCACATATTACAAGGGGAGTGATGTTATTTGGCTGGGTTGGAGGTGCAATTGGTGAAGATTTTCCTGGAAGTGACATGTAAATTGAGACCTGAGAGATAAGTAGAAATTACCTGGGCAAAATAATGATCCTGAAGAAGAAAAGACAGAAGACTGATCCTGAGAGAACAAATTACAAAGCATTACTGCACACTTACAAGACTTGTGGTCACTCCATTTTGTTAGAGCTTCTCTAGCAACTCTTCTTCATCAAAGTTCTGCAAAATCGATTCTTTGAAAATTGTAGTATTTGTTTCTAACTCTGACAGACTGTGAGAGTAGTCATTTGGAAATGATCAATAGCGTACACTCATAAAAACATTTCGCTATAAGAATAGAGCCTTCTTAGGGTACCTTATCAAGTAGATCCACTTAGGCATTCATGGTAAAGGACAATAAAGGTATGATTTCACTCATGGAACACGAAAAAAAATGTAACAAATAAACAAACAAAATAAAACTTCTTGGATACAGACAACAGATTGGTGCTTGCCAGGGGGAACAGAGGTGGGGGAGGGCAAATATATGGTAACAGGTGGAAACTAGACTTTGGTGCGAGCATGCAATAAAGTATACAGATATCTAGTTATAATGTTGTACACCTGAAACTGGTTATTAACCAATGTGATCCCTATTAAAAAAAGTAACTATCTATAAGTAACTGTTACATCGGCAGAGTTTCATCTGATTGCCATCCAGTGCCCCGTCCTTCCTGTCTTGTCATTCATTGCCACTGAAATGTCAGAGATATTATGTGATTTTGCTTTAAACATGGTAGAAGAGGAGATGAAAGAGAAGAAGGATTAGGACAGTGAAAGGGAGACTAAAAAAGAAAAATAAAAGGAAAAAGAGTGTTTTTCTGTGCTTGAGCTGCCAACTAGCCTCTGCTCTCCAAAAGATTCATTTAATATCCCGTTTAATCAAAAGTGGCTCCCGATAGGAAAAAAAAAAAAAAGCTTGGAGAATATGCACAGTCCAGGTATTGCCAGTTCCAATTAGGACTGCAGATAGATCTCCTTCAACATACTCATGTATGTGAAGAATATTGTACTTAAAACACTACGATTTCTTGATTTCCATCAGAGACACTCATTCACTGAGTAAAAAAGAAGTAATTTGGAAGAAAATTAAAGATATCATAGAAGTTACATTTCCCTCTTTGTCAAATTTTGTCTGAAGAGATAATGAAAACAAAATATTATTTTTTTCCCAATTCAGTATGCTATTTATAGTATAATACCATATGGTACTATGATAATTTCTCCCAAATACTGAAATGCAGGAATAAACCATAACTGCCCTTCTTTAGGCTAAATTCAGTTATGAGTTAAGGGTTTAAAAAAAAAAAAATCCCTTTCTCTTCTGCTAGGATAAATCTGGCCTTGGATTAACTTTTTATCTTGGTTCCCCTGAAAATCTGATAAAAGAATATCAATTGCGTGACTAGGCAACATTACTTGTGGTAAAAATGCCCAATGGCTGCTAGAGGGCATTGGACTGGAGGATTATGAATGAATTACAGACACCTGGTGGGAAACCATGGCTCTACCTTTCCTTGAATGTGGTGGCTGTTTAACTGGCCATGTTCCTTGTGGGAGCTCTAGATGTGCCCGAAATGGTTATGAGATACTGACACTAAAGGCATGGCAATTCTAAGCCAAGGTGATCTCACACCCATCTTTGAGAATATCGTCTCCTTGCACCTGAGCTGTCACACAGAGGGTCAGAAAAGCCCCCAGATGGCTGCAACAACTTCTTTTAAAGAGAAAACAATTGATGCTGCCCTTCTATTTTTCCTATCCTTTATCCTTCTGAATAGACTGCGACCAAGTGTGGTTTATCTTGTGAATCTAAAGATCTATTGAGGCTTTGAAGTCTCTCTGGTGAGCATTGCAGAATCAATAAGGATTTATAGAAAAGGCCTTTTTGATAGTTTTAAGAGAGAACATGATGCAGAAAATGTACTTAATAACCTATAAAGCAGAGGGAATATTTTTCTGTAATACTTGTCCATAGTGTGAAGTGTGAAGGCATCAAATGTTATTAATGAGTCACTATGTGCTGGGTTATACTAATTACTATTGAATATACATTAGCAGAAAGACACACTTTAAGATACAATTGTAGGTACAAGTCCGGTTGTTATGACGGAAACATATGCATGCTGTGTTAATAATAACACAATAAAACCACACAATGTGTAGTTGTTTCTCATCAGCAAAGATCAATATGAATATGCAGTGAGTATCACAAAACACTGAATGGGAAAATTTACAACAAAGTAAGGTTTGTTTTATGTAATACAGACTAGCTTTCCTCCTTAAATTTATTCTCCAAATATCTGCTGCAAAAATTTGGAAATAAAGTAAGTAAAATAAAACTAATCGCCTGAAAGAAATTTTAGAGAAAACCATGTTAATATTTTACCGAATGTCCTTAAGTATACTTTTTCTATTAAATATATTCACTTTACTCACACTTCTTTGCAGTCTCTCCTCCACTTTCAACTTAACCATACTGAATATTTTGGCATCTCAATATTTATCTGTATAATTTTTTTCTTTAATGAGATTTTTTTATTTAAAAAACTAAAATCATGTAAACTATGATTTTTTTTAAAATGTTGACCTCGTAACGTAACTCACATTACATAAAAACATTCTAAACTTTCATTATTTTGAATAACATCAAATTGATTTTAAGTGTTCTTGGTAGACAATGATTTAATCTGTAAGAACCTTTTTCCAGTATTTAACATCTGATTTCATATTCTTGTTTAACTAAACTGGCCAACTCCTCCAGTACACTGAATAATACTGATAACTTTTACATATAATTCTGGGGATTATCTTGTTCTGTATAGTTTATAAAGGAAAGTTCTTACGTTATAAGCCTAAGTAACAATGATAATAATGGCTAATATATATTGAATTCTTACCAGATGAGGTACTATTTTAAGGCTTTTACATATGTGAGTTAATTTAGACCTCACAACATTACTACAAAGTAGGTATATTATCCCATTTACAGATGAGAAAACTAAGTTAGATAGATGTTATAACTTGTCCAAGTCCACCTGGTTAATACTAAGAGGCAGAGCTGAGATCACAATTTAGGAACTCTGGCTCATTTCTTTTTTAATTGAACTTTTTTTTCATTGAAAGTCTACAAAAAGGTTGCAAGAATATTACAACCGATTCCCATGTAACTTCCATCTAGGGTCACCCTTTGTTAACATTTTTGCCGCAATGACCTAATTTCTTTTTCTCTAAACATATTTGAGATACACATTACTCTTGTTATTTTATTCATTTCTTCCCCAAACTAATTTCAGAGAAAGTTGCAGAGAGCATGCCCCTTCAAACCATGCACTCTTAAATACTACGCTATTATATTATTTAAAATATTGCACTGTTCTATTATAGCACAGGTTCAAGTCCCTCTATGGCTAACAGCCTTCAAGGACCTTGAAATAGATTCATGGGGGAAATCTTGAGTACAGACATACCTTGTTTTATTGCGCGTTGCTTTACTGCATTTCACAGATGTTGTTTTTAGAAATTGAAGGCAAGACCCTCCACCAGCAAAAAGATTACAACTTGCTTTATTGCAATACTTGCTTTATTGCGATGGTCTGGAACCGAACCCACAATATCTCCGAAGTATGGCTGTGTTCAAGTAGGAAGCTCTGAACTATGATTTGAATGACCTGTTCTAATATTAAAAGAAGAGCTCCATGGTCAGTGGCTAAGTTTCAAATCTAGTTGGCACTCAAAGTGCTAAACAAAACACAAAGTGACTCAAGTATAATAATTCATTATAAAACAAAAAAATAAGTAAATCTTGGCAGATTGGTCCAACCCTGTTAATAAGTACAGGAAGCACTTTCTGTAAGTTATCAAACATACCATACATACATACCACAGTAAACACTGGGGCTACACTGGTTAAAGTGGCTTGAGTGACATCAGATATTCTAAACTGGTACATTTCACCTGAAAAATGAATTGAGAAATACAAATTGACAGTTACAAAATAGTCACAGAGATGTAAACTACAACATAGGGAATATAGTCAATAATATTGTAATAACTATGTATGGTGCCA
>NW_011888803.1:15532898-15543456 GCF_000151845.1 Pteropus vampyrus
CAATATGAATATGCAGTGAGTATCACAAAACACTGAATGGGAAAATTTACAACAAAGGAAGGTTTGTTTTATGTAATACAGACTAGCTTTCCTCCTTAAATTTATTCTCCAAATATCTGCTGCAAAAATTTGGAAATAAAGTAAGTAAAATAAAACTAATCGCCTGAAAGAAATTTTAGAGAAAACCATGTTAATATTTTACCAAATGTCCTTAAGTATACTTTTTCTATTAAATATATTCATTTTACTCACACTTCTTTGCGGTCTCTCCTCCACTTTCAACTTAACCATACTGAATATTTTGGCGTCTCAATATTTATCTGTATAATTTTTTTCTTTAATGAGATTTTTTTATTTAAAAAACTAAAATCATGTAAACTAGGATTTTTTTTAAAATGTTGACCTCGTAACGTAACTCACATTACATAAAAACATTCTAAACTTTCATTATTTTGAATAACATCAAATTGATTTTAAGTGTTCTTGGTAGACAATGATTTAATCTGTAAGAACCTTTTTCCAGTATTTAACATCTGATTTCATATTCTTGTTTAACTAAACTGGCCAACTCCTCCAGTACACTGAATAATACTGATAACTTTTACATATAATTCTGGGGATTATCTTGTTCTGTATAGTTTATAAAGGAAAGTTCTTACGTTATAAGCCTAAGTAACAATGATAATAATGGCTAATATATATTGAATTCTTACCAGATGAGGTACTATTTTAAGGCTTTTACATATGTGAGTTAATTTAGACCTCACAACATTACTACAAAGTAGGTATATTATCCCATTTACAGATGAGAAAACTAAGTTAGATAGATGTTATAACTTGTCCAAGTCCACCTGGTTAATACTAAGAGGCAGAGCTGAGATCACAATTTAGGAACTCTGGCTCATTTCTTTTTTAATTGAACTTTTTTTTCATTGAAAGTCTACAAAAAGGTTGCAAGAATATTACAACCGATTCCCATGTAACTTCCATCTAGGGTCACCCTTTGTTAACATTTTTGCCGCAATGACCTAATTTCTTTTTCTCTAAACATATTTGAGATACACATTACTCTTGTTATTTTATTCATTTCTTCCCCAAACTAATTTCAGAGAAAGTTGCAGAGAGCATGCCCCTTCAAACCATGCACTCTTAAATACTACGCTATTATATTATTTAAAATATTGCACTGTTCTATTATAGCACAGGTTCAAGCCCTTCTATGGCTAACAGCCTTCAAGGACCTTGAAATAGATTCATGGGGGAAATCTTGAGTACAGACATACCTTGTTTTATTGCGCGTTGCTTTACTGCATTTCACAGATGTTGTTTTTAGAAATTGAAGGCAAGACCCTCCACCAGCAAAAAGATTACAACTTGCTTTATTGCAATACTTGCTTTATTGCGATGGTCTGGAACCGAACCCACAATATCTCCGAAGTATGGCTGTGTTCAAGTAGGAAGCTCTGAACTATGATTTGAATGACCTGTTCTAATATTAAAAGAAGAGCTCCATGGTCAGTGGCTAAGTTTCAAATCTAGTTGGCACTCAAAGTGCTAAACAAAACACAAAGTGACTCAAGTATAATAATTCATTATAAAACAAAAAAATAAGTAAATCTTGGCAGATTGGTCCAACCCTGTTAATAAGTACAGGAAGCACTTTCTGTAAGTTATCAAACATACCATACATACATACCACAGTAAACACTGGGGCTACACTGGTTAAAGTGGCTTGAGTGACATCAGATATTCTAAACTGGTACATTTCACCTGAAAAATGAATTGAGAAATACAAATTGACAGTTACAAAATAGTCACAGAGATGTAAACTACAACATAGGGAATATAGTCAATAATATTGTAATAACTATGTATGGTGCCAAGTGGGACTAGACTAATCTGGGGAATCACTTCGTAAATTATGTAAATGTCTAACCACTAGGCTGTACACCTAAAACTAATATAATATTGAATGTCAACTATAATTAAAAAATTTTAAAAAATTTAAATAAATTATCACAATTTGGGGGGGAAAGGGATTTTGAGCTGCAAAAAATAAATAATAATAATTAGAGAACCCCCTGTGATTATATGATTGATTTTCACATATAGGTAAGATACAACTCTCAGTATGTGGAGATCTTCAAACGATTTTATTATTTTTAAACCTTTTTCCTAGAAGAGAAAGATGAAACACTCTTATTTGTTAATTTTAATATTTGTAGGTGATTATGTTAGGTTTGGCAGGACATGATTTTTAAAACTAATGGCTTAAGTGAGGCATTAGAATAACTTATGGATTCCAACCACTCTTTTTCTAATTATTATTGATATTTAAGAGTTGGATGAACATCTGTAAAATAATATTTTGAGATTTTAAAAAATTCCATTATTTTTTTCATAATTTAAAAAGGCTCTTCAGGCAGATTATATTGGTAGACATATTTTAGAAAACATAGATCTCGAATATCACCTGACTTTTCAAGATTCCAGAATCAGGATTATTTGATAAACCTATAATATGAAACCTACCGATTTTACTTCTATGTATTAACTTCTTTTCCATAGATATACTTTATAGTTAATACTTTTGAAATAACCAACTTATCTGAAGTGTGGACTCCAGTGAACTGGAATGAAGACGAATCTTCATTTGAAAATAAATCTATTTAAAACATGCAATGAGACCGAGTTGAAGTGAGCTCTGAAATAAAACAAGTAAATTTAATATCTGACAAAAAATTGCTCAAAATGCTAAACATAAGAGGAATGGGCAGAAGGTGTAAAAATATTACCAATTATTTTATGCTTCATGCTGACTCCATAGAATGTGGTATTATTCCCTCTCATTTAATGACTCATGTAATTTGTTAGCATCCGAGGTTTGCTATTTCTCTTTTACAAAATACAAATTATGGTATAAGGGTCAGTTGAATAAAGGTAAAAGAGCTACAAATCACCATTTTCTAATCAGTCACAAGTTAGATAAACCTTATCTGGTTGGAGATTCTGAATCTAAATGTTTGTCCTAAACATTAGATGGTCTGAACCTGGGCTCCCAAGCATTATCGAAATTAGGGAATATGGGATGAACCCAATACAGAGAAAAGACTCTCCAACGAGTGTGGAAAAGGAGATGGTGGTGTTACTTTGGGAGGCTTTTGAAAGTACAACTGAGAACGCTTATTTGAGAATAGTGCAGTATTTTTGCGAAGCCATACATTTTAATGCCCTTTGTTTTTGAGCAATATTAGTACCCACATTCTCATATTTGTGAAAATATTAACGTGCCATTATGCTTTATCATTCGGTGAAAAAATCTGTAACAATTCAGATCCCTCTGACGCCTCTGGCTGTTTGGTTACACAGTACTTGAAAACAAAGTCAGTTATTTTCAGGGCAATTTTTACCCCAAAGTCTCACCTAGTCTCACTTCTAGATGCGTTCCCACCCCTTACCTGAGCAACTGTATAAATGCATCCACAAGGAACAGATAGAAAACAGGGAAGATAAATTAATACTTAACATGAATATTTCAGATGGATGGGCCCAATCTTGACTTCAGAGCTATCGAGATGAATGAGGGTGAAACGTTTTTTTTTTTTTTATTTTTTTTAACAAAAACAAAAACCTCACCATAGCTGGTAAGTGGGGAGGATATTTGCCCACGGGGCGGCAATGAAGACAAGGCTGAGCAGTCGAACTCTGGCAGGACACATGCACGGCCGTGTTCTGGCCAGACGGCCGCAACTGCGCAGCGCATGGGGCAGCCACAGCCGCGCGTGTCTGGTGGTAGGTAGGTCAGGAAGCTGAGTTCCACACAAGCCAGCGTCCCATCTCTGCGGGGCAGGGAGGGCAGTACATGAAAGGCGGGGCTGGCTTCCTTGGAGTAGTAGGCAGCAGGCGTGCCCGGGAGGTCAGGCCCTAGGCCAGAGCACACAGGCTGCATTGGGTCATCTCCCCTACCCCCGCCCATGGCAGCAACCCAGCAGTCTCCACAGGCATCCATGGTGCTGGAGCGAGGAGGCCGCAGCAAGACCCCAGCCGGTCAACACCCACCGCTGGTGGGTCGACCCGCACTACGTGTTCCAGTGCTAGCCTTACTTCCCACGCATGCTCAGGAGAGGCCTTTGGGACCGCTCCTTGTGTCCCTTGGCCAACTTGAGTTTGTGAGTTTACGTCCGGCATCTGAGGCTGTACCTGTGAAGTGTGGAGGGACAGCTCGGGTGGGTGGGGCGCATTGAAGTGAGCGAGGCTAGCTGTTACATCTAGATTCGATTTCGAGACCCTTGGAGTTGTCAGGTCAGAAGGCAAAGCGTCGATTATTTCTATTAGTTAATAATCCTTAAATGTGAAAAAAATACCCTACACGTGTATACAGATCTGCAGGTTCTGGAGCATTTTCATACATATGATAAAGCATGCAATTTAGAAGTAAGGAAGTTATACCCATTCCCAATTCAATTTGAATTTAAGTGTAATGTAGCAAAAACAATGAACTCTCCTATGGAATGGAGGAATTAAATTTGTTCTAGTGAAGCTGGAAGAACACACGAAGTCAGATTAGCAGATGGGATGTAAGTAAAATTCTGGGCCTAAAAAAACTAGGCTGTCTACTGAAATAGGGAATTTTGGAGAGGAACAAGTTTAGATGGAGAGCAGGTTCTAACATGGTGTTTGGTTCTGGACATGTTAAATTCGAGAGTGCTAATAGACAGATATGTAAGCATAGGTATCATATAAGCAGTCTGGTGTTTGGGGGACATTTTGGACCTAGTTATATACTTTTGGGACTATGTAGAAGTGTTTAAAGCCATAAGATTGGGTAAGATCTCTTAGGAAGTGAGAAAAGTGCTTATGATTGAGTTCTAGCTCCGCCAACATTCAATGGATAAAGAGATGGATCTAGCAGAAGAATATAGGAGGAGTTTTCAGGAAAGAGCAATAATATCAGAGAGTATAGGATATTTGAAGCCAAGTGAAGAAAGCGTCTCAAGAATGAAGAAGTGATCTATTATGTCAAATGATACTGATAGGTAAGATATGAAATGAGAATTAACTATGTTCTGTGTGGCACTGTGGAGTTTACTGGTGACCTTGATAGGAGCAGTTTTTGTAGGATGGTGGGGAATGGGATCTGGATCATTGTCTTCCTTTCCATCCCAAGCCATGACAGGATCTCAGAAGATCTTGGTACCTATATAACAATTTAGCCTTAACATTTCTTAATCATTTTCTTACCTCTTGAGCTCCAAAGCATGTCAGTTACCTAATCTCAGCCTCACATTCTGTATTGTGTTCTCACTCAGAACTGTTTCGCCTCAGAAATGTTATAAGTCATCCTTTGACCATAGCCTCCTGGAGGCTTTACACCCACAATGATTTTATCCCCCCATCAGACCTTTCCTGGCTGCAATCCCTTTTATACCCAATCCAGATTATGTAACTGATCACCTGAAACCCTATGACTAGTACTTGGAACATGTAGCACTCACGAGGTATAACCATAGAAGCTGCTCTATTTTTTTTTTTTTTTTTTTTTACTTTAATCCTGCTGAGTGGGGCTAGTCCTTCTGCCTCATGAAAACTTGGGCATTTTCTATGACATTTCTGGTCTCTCAGTCCTATGTTCACTCTAGTCTCAATTCATTAATTTAAAACATCCACTCCATATACTAATTTCAATTTAGTAATTTGCAGTGCCAGATCCAAAATACTAATCACCACTTCAATCTTCATTCAAAGGAAAGACTTGGTCCTGCTCTCCTTGTTATGCCTGAAGACAAATAGGAATTTGGGATGTGGGTAGAGATCCCTCGCAAGCCCCCACCCTTCCCACTGCTTCTCTTACTCCATGGATGCTGTTTCTGACTCTTTTGGGGCAATGAAACTAAGTAAGGAATCAAAAGGTTTTTTTGAAAGATGGCATCATGCTCTGTAGACGCAAGGCAGATATTAAAGGCGACTTCCTTCTGGGCGTATTCACAGGTTCTCCAGAAGACCAATCTCTCCACACCCATCTGGCTGCCATTCCTTTGATGTGGGCAGTGACCCTCCTGATTGCTTTAAGGTTCTGCCTCTTTTTGCCTCAAATTACCAGGGTCTGCTCTTTCCAACATCTGCTCTTAGGGACAGAATCCCATTAAAAATAACCCAGACAGATATTTCTATTGTCACATCTACACCCCAGGATTCATGTATCTTTAGAGGGAGCACAGTTACTTCCCAAAGTTAGATTTCTTTCTGTCACCACATATTTGACCCCTTTTACCCTGTCTACCTCTCCCCTCCACCCACCCTTTATCTTCTGGTAACCACTAGTCTATAGTCCATGTATGGCTCTTTAATATTTGGCTTCAGAATTCAAATCAAATCCTTCTCCCAAAGTATTTTGGGCCTTTAGGAGAAGAAAATTGTCTTTCTTTGGAGCCTCAGATGTAGTTCTTGAAAGGAATCATGTGTTCTGGTCCTTCTTCATCCCTTCAACAAATATTTGTCTCTGGGAACACAAAAAAGAGAGATGTGATACTTAGCCTTAAGGAGATTATATGTCAGAGACAGACATTAATAAACATGATGATACAGATAGATGGTTAATTTCATTTGTGAAGAGTACTGTGGAAGAACAGTACAGGGATCTATGAGAAAAAGGTGAACTGATATGGAAGGTCAAGGAGAGCCTTTCTTAGGAAGAGACAATTTGACTGACACCAGAAAGATGTGTGAGGATTGGCCAAATAAAGAGGAAGGGCTAAGAAATAACCAACAAAGGGAAAAAAATGTGTGAGGGTCTAATGTGTGTGTGTGTGTGTGTGTGTGTGTGTGTGTGTTGTTATTGTTACTGAAAGAGCTATCAGATGTGGCTATGTCTGGGGCAAAGTAGATGAGGAGCTGAGTATTTTTAGATGAGGCCAGAGGGTTAGTAGATCACGCCGGGCTTTGTCAACCAAGTTAAGGAGTTTTAACTTCATTCTTTGAGAAATGGGGAAACTATCAAAGACTTTTAAACTAGGGGAAAGGATGCCATTTTCATTGTTAAATGATCACTCTGGCCTCTCTTTGGAGACTGGGTTGTAGGGGCTGAGAGTAGAAGCAGGAAGACATTGGGAAGCATCCACAGAAGATCTGATGAGAGATTGGATGAGGGCAGGTGAAATGGATGTGGAGAGGATAGACTGGAGAAATATTTAGGAAGTAGAGTGGGTAGGACTTGGTGATTGGCAAGAGGGAGAATGTACATTAGTTTGCTATGGCCACCATAACAAAATTCCAGACTGGGTAGCTTAAACGACAGAAATTTAAGTTCTGTTGGCTAGAGGTCCAAGGTGTTGGTAAGTGTGGTGTCTTCTGAGACCTGTCTCCTTGGCTTGTTCTGCCCTCAAATGGCCTTTTTTTTTTTTTTCTTCTGCATATGCATATCCCTGGTGTGGCTAATCTGATCTTCTTATAAAGACACCTGTTAGATTGGATTAGGGCGTACTCTAACAGGCTCTTTTTAAAATTTAATTATCCCCTCAAAAGCCTTATCTCCAAATATAGTCATATTCTGAGGTGGTTAGGGCTTTAAAATGAATTTGGGGATGCAATTCGCGCAATGACAAAAGATAAAGATGAAACCCATGATTCTGAGAGAAGCAAAATGGTGAATTATGGTGCTATGTGCTAAGTTAGGGAAACTTAACACATAGCACCATATGGAGGAAGAGGTAGTTTATAGAAAATTTGGAAATTCTATTTGGACCTGTTGAGTTTGAGATTGCCAAGTAAATACCCAACCGAATAAACAGATACATTGGCCAGAGCTGGGAAGAAAGTCTAGGCTAGATATATCAATGTAGAGTTTTTGGTTTATCAATAATAAGTGAGGCTGTGAGAGTGTAAGAGATTGCTTAAGGGGAGTCTGAGAAAGGAGAAAAGGGTCCAGATCAGTCTTCAAGGCAACCAGCCAAGAAGAGGGTGGAGGAGTAGCCAGCAGAGAAGATTGAGGGAGTGGGTCCTTTGTCTGTTCTTAGCTCCTACTACCCTAAACAGCAGACACCCCAAATAAATAATGGAATTACTCTAAAAGCACACTGCTTTTGACTTCAGTGGTGGAGTAGTAATGATGAGGGGACTAGAAGTTAAATAGCTCCGATTTTCATTAAGCTCCATTAGGAAACAGCCCATAAGTCTTCTCAATAAAATGCAGACTCTCAGGGTCGATGTGGAAGGAGGATCTGGCCATGTCCCTCTGTCGTTTCCCCTCAGGCTTTCTTAGTTCCCTCGCCACCATTCTGAAATTGAGGAAGCCCTACTTTTTAAAGTTCTGGCTTCAGCAGAATATTTATTGAACTTATCATTATATACCAAGTACTGTACTAAGTACTGTAGTAACCCGGAGGTGCAATATTGCATCTTGGTTTTACGTACCATATTTATTCATCTCAATTGCTAGGTTTCCTCAAGGCAATTGTTTCCAACTTTTTGTTTAACCACAAAGAACTCCTTGTATTATTTTTTCCCAAAGGATCTAGAAATTCCTACAATATTACATCAGATGAAATGAACTTGTATGTAGCAAGTATCTACACAGAGTTTTTCACTTTAGTGAATCTAATAAATTTTCTTGTATTAAATGTTCGATGTTTATTCGATCATTTATAAAATATTGAAAATAGCTTTCAGACTCTTATTTTTATAGAGCCTAAGGGTTCAGGGATCCCAGGCTGGGGATCCTGGTCCTAAAAGTATTGCTTTTCTTTGGTTGCCAGAGGGATGACCATGTCACAGTCACTGTTCTCTCTCTTATCTCCTGTTCTCAATGTACCTGTCACTAGCAGGCATGGTTTTCTAATAAAAACATTTCAGACCCATCTGGAGTTAATTTAAACAACTTCACTCTCTTTGTCTTTCTCCAAGGGACAAGAATATCTGAATTTATATCTCATGGTGGCTTTCAACCAGAACATCCAAATATATTTTCTGTTTTAAAGACAATGGCTAAACATCGTAAATATATCACGTTATGACAAAACACATAATCCAAAAGAACATAGTCAGACATGAGACTAAACTGATTCATCCTCTCTGAATTTATGACTTTACTGTATTTAGTTTTGAATTAAATAAGTATTTTTTTTATAAGTTTAAGGTGAACATATTGTATGTGAATGAAAATAATGGTAGAATATTCTTATATCAGGGTTTCAATCTCAGCTCTATTGACATTTTGGACAAGAAAATTAGTTGCTGGGGGTGAGGGCTGTCCTGAGCATTGTAGGATGTTCAGCAGCATCCTTGACCTCTCTACCTGCTAGGTCCCAGTAGCACTCTGTTTGTGAGTTGTAACAACCAGAAATGTCTCCAGACTTTGCCACTGTCTTCTGGAGATCAAAATCCTAATTGAGAACCATCGTATTTTATAAGTTAAAGAATCCACAAACAGCAAGACTATTTTTTTCTCTTTAGAAGATATATTCCCTTAAATGTTGATAGACATTTTCTCCATACATGGTTGACATTAAAAAGTGCAAATCTAATGTTATCAGATTCCAGCACTGAATTAATTTTATTTTTCTTTATGTTTTTATGACTTAAACATGCATCCTGATTTATCTGTGTCTATTGTCCCAAACCCAAAGCCCAGATTTTAAAACTGTGTTCCTGTTTATACACAGTACCTATAGTGGTAAGTGGGCTTCTCAGGGGTCTGGGTCCATGATCCACTTGGGGTTGCAAAACATTACTTTCCCATGTCTAAATTTTTGTAAGGAATTTGGCCACAGGAGGGAGCATTATGCCTATGCGTGCTTACTTATTTATTTAACTATTTTAATACGTGCTTGTCTGAGAGAGTTAAATGGTGCAGGGAATTCCTAATCTAGAAAGCAGAAACACAGTGTATTTGTCAGATTTTACAGAAAAATGGAACCAATAGAATAAAAGGAAATTTATTATGAGGAATTGCCCACATGATTGTGAAGTCCCACAATCTGTTATCTGTAAACTGGAGACCCAGAAAAGCTGATGGTGCGAAGCGGTCTGAGTTGGAGTCCTGGGAATTAGGAGAGCCAGTGGTGTAACTGCCAGTCTGAGGGCAGAAGATGGGATAAGATGCTCCTGCTAAACAGTGAGGCAGAAAGAAAGAAGGGGTGAATTCCTCGGCCTATTTGTTTTTAATTAAATTCATTAAGGTAACATTGGTTAATAACATTATACAAATTTCAGCTGTACATTATAATTTGATATCTGTATACTCTATTGCATGCTCACGACCCAAAGTCTAGTTTCTTTCTGTTACCCTATATTTGAACTTCTCTGCCAAATTCGCCCTCCCCCACTCCCTTCCCTTCTAGTAACCACCATTCTGTTATATCTATGAGTTTGTTTTTCTCTGTTCTGTTAGTTCATTTGTTGCTTTTCTGCCTTTAAAAATTTTATTTTTATGTTAATAATCAGGTCCTCAAAGGATTAGATGATGTTCACCCACATTGGGGACAACTATTTACTGAGTCCACTGATTCAGACGCAAATTTCATCTGGAAACACCCTCACAGACACCCAGAAATGTTTAATCTGG
>NW_011888803.1:15544672-15554251 GCF_000151845.1 Pteropus vampyrus
TTGGGGACAACTATTTACTGAGTCCACTGATTCAGACGCAAATTTCATCTGGAAACACCCTCACAGACACCCAGAAATGTTTAATCTGGATACTCTGCGGCCCAGTCAAGTTGACACATAAAATTAACCATTACAATTAGATTATACATTAAGATTCTAACCACATCTCCATTCTTATGGTCTAAGCCTGTGCCCACCTGCCACTGCATTCACTTTTTAAAATTATGATTTTTGAAATCTGTAGTATAAGATAGTACCTGTGAGTGAAAGACTGCTGCACCACACAGTTATTTTAAAGAACTTCCCAGAGTAAAGGTATTAAAACTAATATCTTCTCCTTTGAAGAAAACACGTGGTATTTGGTAACATCTGACAATTAGTGCAGACCAGCTTTTATTTACTATCTACAGGTATATTGAGGTGTTAAGTATAAGGCAGCATTTTTTTCTTTTTATACCGATTTAGTGTCTGCCAAATATTTAAGATTTTGGCTTGTGAAGATAGTAGGCCTTAATACGTGTACTTAATAAGTGTACTGTGTACTTTAAAAAATAAATGTACATGCACTTTTTACTGTAATATGATGGGATGGGCTCTAGACAGCAGCTGAGAATGATGTAGGAAATTTGATGAAAATTTAAAGTAATTTAGATTGAGGAGATAGAGTTAAAGAGAGTAAAATCTTGTATGACATGGTATACTATCTATTAAATTTCACCATTCTACTCTTTTAAAATCCCAGCTTGTACTAGGATTTGTACTATATTTTCTACTCTCTCTGCCAACACAATAGGAAGCCATGTTCAGATATGAATCATCTAGGATGACGTGAGAATTTAGTTTCACTTTTCCAGAAAGGCTGAAAATGTTCTAGACCTTCTCCAGTTTACCAGACATTGAAATCAAGCCTTGAAACTGATAGAGATGCATCCACACATTTTTAATATAACCATAAAGCCTAAGAAGAGGTCCCATAGGATCCAAATTATAATACAAGATGGTGTGACTTAAGCTTACCAGAAAGTTCAGGGAATGGGTTCGAGACTTAGTTGATGAGTAGTTAGCTAGACCCCATTTTTGTTTCAACCTTTCTTGCTAAGAATGTTTCTAAACTATATTATTCTTTTCTGTAACGGTAAATGAATCTTTGGTAACTGGGGTCATGATTCTAAATGTAATTTCTTAGTAATTAATATCCTAGAATGAAGTTTTACCTAGGTAAACTTACTTTTGATTTTCATACTACCTCATAATCAAAGTTAGCTGATGGGAGTAAAAGAGGATGGCTGATCCTGAGGAAATAGCCATTGGCTTTGCCTCCTCCTTCACTGGGAAACTCTCTGATTTGGGGGGTGGAGAAATGATGGTGACAAAATGTTTAGAGCATAGACTAGCTGTCGAGGAAGATTTAAGTGGGGAGTTCCAGTTGTAGATGTAAAGCTGTAGGACAGATTTATGAGGATTGACACTGTTTCTTCAAATCTAGGATATCTCTGATTACAAAATGCACCATTATTTTATGTACCCCTAACAAAGAAAAAAATTTCAAACAAATGATAACAAAATGCTTTCTCAACAAATTTTATAATTATTGATAGTGTTTTTTTGACATATTTAGAGACAGGTTTTTATCATATCGCATATACATACATACATGGGAAAGTGTAAGCAAAATATTGGTTAAAGCATTCTTAAAACTTATCTTTGTTTCAATGCTAAGTCATGGTGTAATCTTTAAAAGAATTCATTTTAAAAGTCAATTAAATTTAACGTATGAGGTACTGACCATGCACATATCTTGGCTCAGGTGTGGCAATGTGAACAGTATAGCCTGATTCTTACTTGCTCATGAAATACAACACCTGGGTCAAGGACAAATGTAAGACTTATTTGACTTAAAGGCACATCTTGATTTCAGAGATTTAAAGATATGGGGGAAAAATGTGCATTACAGAATGAATATAATGTGGTGATTTGTTCTTTCTTCCTCTCTTCCTCCTTTGGGCTTGAGCTGATTCCTGATATTAACATGTTTTGTCATTTGTCTCTTTCAAATTAAAATTAATCATGGGGGAAAAGTTAGTCAGGGTTCAGGGCATGCTGGGTTTTTATTAGGTACAGTTTTACTGCATTTTAACTTAAATGTTCTTAAAGACTTTTCATATGTTCACATAGATGTTTTTAAAAGATCTTTTCAAATCTACACCCAGTATGGTTTTACTGCATTATCTGAAAATGTCATTGGGAAATGATCAAATAGGTCATAAAACTGAGGGGTTGAAAAATGTTATGTTTTGCAATCGTTGAGACTTCTGTAGTTAGTTTATAATTAAGTTAGAAATCAATATACGTGAGTAGTGAATACAAGGGGGTTTAGCCTTAATTAGGATGTCTACCTCCTATGCTAGTCATGGTCTCATTAGCCTGATAAATATCTTTTTAAATTAGAATTTCCAAACTTTAAATGACATCAGAGCATCATAGTTCACTAAAGCAGCTCTTTCCATTAATCCAGAAACGGGGCTGCAGTTAACCAGTAACTTCTGTATCAGTGACATAATTTCCTGCAAAATTGTGATTTTGTAATGGTTAACTTCTCTCTTAGTTGTTCACAGCAGGGGGTAGTTTCTTTCATCAGAGTCTTCTATTGATTATAATTCACTGTGGCTTAGACTTTTTACCCTAAAACAAAACAAAATGAAAACCTCCTAGGCACTAAAATATAGTATTGTTTTACTTCAGTAATTGTTAGTGAACTAAGAAAAAAATCCCTCAAAGCACTAACTAAAAAATTGAGGGTGCAAACTGGGCATCTAAGACTTTCCCAGCAGTAGCCTTTTAATACTGTGGAGCCAGACACTGCCATCCAAGCAGCATATTTGCTGTTGTTAAAAGATAGTGACTTTAATTTTGGAATTTTTTAAAAAAAAGGAAAGAAAAAAAAATTTAGTTCTGAGGTTGTGTAGAGCTAAGGTCAATGGAGAAATTTAGCTTTTCGGTAGTGTGAAAATTTGAAAGCCCCTGGAACATTGGGGACAAGCCTAATCCAGTTTCATAGCATTGTTGTATTGCTCCAAATCTGAATTACAAAAAGATTAGCACAGTTTACCAGCTATGACAAAAAAATCAGCAACCTCAGATATGTATCACTCTAATTATCACTTCAATGAAATCTGATAATAATTTAGATAAGTAGCAAGTCAAATCATAACCCAGAGTACCTTGAATTTTTTGGATGTGGAGGAAGACATTAACTGTTTACAAAGCTTTGACTTGATTTGTTTTTTTATAAACACTATTCTGACTTATGTAAATAAGATATTTATAACTACTTGATGATTATGCAAATAAGTAAATGAGACCTGAGAGTAAAAAAACAAAACTTATTTTGGCATATAAGGCCCTTTTAAAGCAATTGCCAGTTTGTAGAGTCAAGTCAAAAAAAAAAAAAAATGAGTAACAATTTTAACTCAGAATCTAAGAAAGTCTTGCTCCTGTTTAGACTGACAAAAATAATATAACTCTAAGTGAAGAGAATAGAGACTTGCCTAAAGTGTTGAAAAGACTTTGAGCTTAGGTTGCCTAGTTTCCTGAAAGTTTTTTTCTCCCCATAGCTGGACTGTTGAGTCAGCGGGGAGGAGAAATTGCTTTGTTTAAATAGCTTTTCTGTTCAAAGAATCAAAATATCACAACAAACTCCTTGTGAGAGTGTAAATTGTACCGTAAGTGGAGTTACTCGATGAAAAGTTTCAATATTACATGTACTTCCAGCTGTCCTGCAGGCAAATAAAGTCAGCCTAGCAGCTTCTTACACCTCTCACTGAGATAGAAATAATTTAAAAAGCCAAACTCTTTGCTCTAGTCCTCAGTTGTCAAAACTGATCAAGTCTCCCAGGGGTTCTGGTTTCCTGTAAGATAGTATAGTATTTGTTCTTCAGTTTCCAGAAACTAGAGTATATAAGAACTAAAGAGTCAATGTTAAAAATTGCAGATCCACTGAAACAAATTAAAAAGTAAATAAATTGTTAATTACTTTAGCGAATGCATTCATAATCACTATAGTCCTGATTCCTGCTGTGTTCTTCTCTGGGGCCTCATGTATTTGAACTATCATTTTTATTTATTTATTTATTAAAACATTTTAAATCATTTATTTATTTTAATTAGTTTCAAGTATACAGTACATTGGTTAGACACATATATAGTTCATAAAACGATCCCCCCAATTGCTCCTTCCCTCCCCGGCCCCCCCACCTAGCCAACGTATTAATGTATTCCCTATGCCAATTACATTCCCTATGCGGTGCTCCCCATTCCCATGACCATCCATCAGCTACTAATTTGTACTTCTTTAAACCTTCACCCTATTCTCCCACCCCCCAAACTCCTCCCCTCTGTCTGTCACCAAGTTGTCCACTATATTTGTGAGTCTGTTTTTGATTAGTTTGTTCTTTTTATTCCTTCAATTCCGCACATAAGTGAAATCACATAGTGTTTATCTTTTTCTGTCTGACTTAAATACCTTCTAGGTCCATCAAATCAATATCTTTTTCCATCCCCTTCCTTTTAGTGTGTGTGTGTCTTTTAATCTGAAGTGGGTCTCTTGTAGGCAGCATATGTGGGGGTCTTGCTTTCTTATCCATTCGGCCACTCTATCTTTTGGTTGGAGCACTTAATTCTTTTCCATTTAAGGTACTCATTGTAGTTGTTACCATTCTTTATTCCTGTTTTTGATACATACGTTTTCTTCTTAAAGAAGTCCTTCCAACAGTTCCTGTAATACTGTCTTGGTGGTGATAAATTCCTTTAGCTTATTTTTGTCTGGGAAGCTCTTTATCTGTCCTTCAACTCTAAATGATAACTTTGCTGGATAAGGTGCTTTGGTTGTAGATACTGGGTCTTCATCATGTTGAATATTTTTTGCCAAGCCCTTCTGTCCTGCATAGTTTCTTTTGAGAAATCAGCTGCGAGTCTTATGGCTGTTCCCTTATAGGTAACTATGTGTTTTTCTCTTGCTGCTTTTAAGATTCTTTCTTTGTATTTGACCTTTGGCATTTTAATTATGATGTGTCTCGGTGTGGGCTTCTTTGGATCCCTGGTTTTTCGGATTCTCTGAGCTTCTTGGGGTTTTATGTACATTTCTTTCACCAGGTTAGGGAAGTTTTCCATCATTATTTCTTCAAACAGCTGTTCAACATCTTGATTTTCTTCAGGTACGCCAATCAGATGGATATTTGGACCCTTAATAGTGTCCTGTATGCTCCTTAAATTATTTTTATAGTCTTGGCATCTTTTTTCTTGCCATTGTAATTGAGTGTCCTTGGCTTTCCCGTCCTCTAGGTAAGTCATTTGATCCTTTTCTTTATTCACTTTGTTTATTCCTTTATTTATTCCATTTAATATACTTCTCATCTCAGATAATGTGTTCATTTCAGACTGGTTCCCTTTTATAATTTCCATTTCCATTTTTATGGTTTTTATCTCTTTGTTGAAGTTCTCACTGAATTTATTTACACTTCCCAAAAGTTCATTGAGCATCTTTATAACCAGTGTTTTGACCTCTGCAACTTGACTCCATTATATCTGGATCTCTGTTCTGTTCTCTCATATGGTTTCCGCTTCTTTATCTTCCCATTTTGGCTGTCTTTCCATGTCTGTTTCTATGTACTAAGCAAAGCTCATAACTCTCCTGGTCTTATTAGTGTGGATTTATGAAGTAGATGTCCAGGCACAGTCCTGAGAGGGATTCAGCTGCAGGCCAAATTTAGCCCAAGCCTCTGCCTCTCTGGGCACCACCTGTTAAGATTTAGCAAGCAATCCACAGATGATGTGCTTATAGTTGCCTCAAAAGGCCACACTGGACACTGAGGCCAGCTGCCTCCAGTGTGAGTCCAGGTTCTGCTCAGCAAGGAACACCTGACTCGCTGAGGATATACCTGAATGTGGATGGGGAAGGGCTGTAAGTTGGGGGAGGTGGGGTTTCAGGGAATCCTCTGGGCGGAGGGATCTCTGTTTTCCAGACTGATGATCTCACAGCAATGGCAGTGCTGTGTCCACGCACTGGGAGTGGGGAGGGCTCAACAAGGAACAATGCATACCGCCAGCACTTCTGTACAGAGTGAGTCTCTCCTAGGCCCTCACTCTGACAATGTCTCCCTGTAAGTCCCTGGTGCTCCCGTGTGCAGCCAAATCAGCACTGGGTGCTCAGACGAGCAGGTGCATTACTGGGAAAATCTGCTCGTAGACACAGCTCCTTTAAGAGGCGTTTGCTGCTGCCTCCGCCGCTGCCTCCGCCTCTGCCTCACTCAGCTGCTGGAGATCGAGCAGCCCTGCGTCCTTGCCCCATCCTACTTTCTGCCATTCTCCCTAGTTGTATGGCTTGCTCATCAAGATCCCAGGCTATTTTTCCTTGCTGCTTGCTCCTTGTTTTCGTTACAACTTTGATTTGGTTGCCAGAGGGATGAACAGAGCCTCTATCATCTATGTCATTTTTTTCTTCTCCATCTGAATTTAAAGGTGCTTCAAGACATTTGATGGTTAGTATGTTTTCATTCACCATCAGCTTTAAATTCAACTTCAGTTAACTCGAAGACCTGTAGACCTATCTATTTTTCCAGAAAAGAAGTAAATGGGGATGACTAATAGATGTGTAAAATAAAATGGGTGGGGATTGGCTGGAATTGGTACTACTGGAATTATGAATATTGGATATTATGAGCTAAATTGAGTAGCCTTCAGAATTTATATGTTAAAGTCTCTATGAATGTGACTATATTTGGAGATAGGTCTTGAAAGAGGTAATTAAATCAAATGAGGTCATTAGGGTGGGCCTAATTCAATATGACTGATGTCCTTATAAGAAGAGGAAATTAGGACACAGATAGGTACAGAAGGAAGACCATGTGAAGACACAGGGAGAAGATTGCCATCTACAAGGCACGAGAGAGGCTTCAGAAGAAACCAACCATACTGACACCTTGAGCTCGAACTTCCAGCCTCTGAACTATGAGATAATAAATTTCTATTAAGTACTCCAGTCTATGGTGCTTTGTTATGACAGCCCTAGCAAACTAATGCAAAATATAACGAGCACTAGAATTTATAATTAGTTGTATTAAAAGCTGTATATGGATTATCTCATTTAACCATTAATACACCCTATGAAACAGGTAATATCACTCCTCTGCCATCTTCTCCTTAGAAGTGAGATTATGGGCATAGAGGGCAAATAACGTGCCCAACGTACGGAACCAGAATTCAGCACCAGGCGGTCTGGCTTTGGAGTAAACCCCTCGAAGCAGTGCATTCCTTTATTCAAAACACACATAAGGTGCCAGGCACAGTCCTTGCTGGCTGCACGGTAGCTATTTGATGCTGGTTGCCCCTTCACCTTTCCAAGACATACTTGGCACAATAGAAAGTTAATAATTGGATAAACAACATGCTGATATCATGAATCGTATTTTAGAAATGTGTTTATTTGGAAATTTTAAACCCCAAATTACAGTGGATACCTTACTCAAAAATGGCAACATAAGGGAACTACAAAATAATAATATATATGATTTGATATTTGTATAGATTGTGAAGTGATTACCACAGTAAGTCAACATCATCAGTATACATAATTACACACAAAAAATTTTTTCCTTGCAATGAGAACTTTTAAAATCTATTCTCTTAACTTTTCGTTATGCAATACAGTATTGTTGACTGTGGTCGCCATGCTGTACATCACATCCCCAGGACTTATTTATTTAATAACTGGAAATTTATACTTTTGGTCCACCATCACCCATTTCACCCAGCACCTCACCTCTGGCAATCACCAGTCTTTTCTCTGTAAGCTTGGTTTTCTTGTTCGTTTTATTTTTTGTTTTTAGATTCCATATAATTTAAAGTATACATATTTGTTTTTAGATTCCATATAATTTAAAGTATACATATTTGTCTTTGTCTGACTTATTTCACTTAGCATAATGCAGGACAATCCTTTAAAAATACTTTACAATTCCTATAAGAATCCTGGAGGGCCCAGAAATCTTGTCATTTCTCCACAGAATCATCTGTCTCCTCTCTTCAAAAAAATATCCTATTTGTAGTGAGAAGAAAGTGAAGAGACTGTGCCGTTAAGTGAAAGTGGGGCAGAAAATTGAGAAGTGGGGAGGCACCGAAGATAAACTTTGAGATCGAGTATTGATTTGGAAATATCTAGCAACTAAAGAGAAATTGACTGCTTTGTGATCCTAACTGGCAGTTTCACCATAAGTGAGAGGATGAGTGGGTGCTGGTGTGTGTGTGTGTGCACGTGTTCCCAAGATCTCTTGCTTAAACTCAGTTGACAACAAACCTTTCTTCTCTTTCTTTTCTTTGTTCTCTTCTTCCCCTCTCCCTTTCTCCCTTCATTCTATGGTATACAGTTGAGTGTTGAGAACTATAGGAGAGAGAAACGGAAACGGAAGGTGGAAATAGGTGGAGAAAGGGCAGAATATTAACTCTACTGCATAAATGAGAAATAATGCTTTGCCCAGAGTAGGTTCTGAGCTAGTATTTGATAATAATGAATGAATGAATGAATGAATGAATGAATGAATGAATGAATGAATGAATGAGATAGGCAGCTAAGGTGCAGGAGTGGAGGTTAGAGAGAGTGGGAGAATAGGTAGGGTCATAAGTTTGAATACAGAGACTTATTACAGAAGTATTTTCATGGTAATGGATAAGAAGCCAGGAAGGCATGTGATTTCAAACATCTCACCAAGGGTAGCTTCAGTTTGATTACACAGGGAACCTCTGAAGTATATACTTTAGGCCTCAGAATTGTCCTAACTTAAAGCAAGGGAGCTGGGTTTTCACATCCTTGCACTGGTCAGTCACAGAGTAAGAAACAGTAGGTATATGTGTGGGAGTGGTAGGTGGAGGTGGTAGGAGGGAAATAAATTCTCAGGTACTCTTTGCTCTCTGCCAGTTCAGATGATGCCATTCCAATGCCTGAAAGTCACCTATGAAGAAGAGTAACACGTGTGGCACATATTAACCAGGGGTGGGCCACATACAAGGTCCCAGGGATCCGAGAGGATCTGGGCTGAACATTGACAGTGTCCATTTCAGATAGTGAGGCACCTGGCTTCAAGGATAAACTGAGGCAGGGTTGTTTTCTCTCTGCTCTGTTGTGTTCTGTGAGTCTGTCCATATGCTGTTTATGTGTGGTTGACAATTGGCAACATTCATCTGCACAAGCAAAGAATATAATATTAATATTATCTTTCGAAAGTGATAATATTAATTTGGTGCATGCTAAGTGCCAGGAACTTCTCAAAGCACTATACATTCATTATCTCTTTTAAGCCTATACAGATAAGGTTTTGTTGCTCAGTTTATAAATGATGAAACGCAGGCTTGGAAAAGTTAAGTAACACACTCATGGTGGCACAGCTAATAGGTGATGGAACCAACATTCAAAACCAGGTTACATGTATCATATATAAATAAAACAACACAACCAATGTATTTTGAGGTATAGTGACATTTTTAGTGAAGCAAGTTAAATCAATTTTGATACCACCCTTGTGGAAGAGA
>NW_011888803.1:15555496-15558180 GCF_000151845.1 Pteropus vampyrus
GGAATGCCTGCCTCCTCCCTCCGCCTCCAACATATTTACACACAGTATAAGAGCTATTTGTGAAATATTTATTTCAGGTTTTCCTTATAGCCATGTCCAGCTCCCCATAATGTGTACAATGGGATTGGAAGCTGACCTATGAGAGCTAAACTTAAGTCAGTCCTTCTGCCACTATCTAGGCTTTGAGACTGGAACTAAGTTTACTACTCTTTTTCTCAGGAGATGCTTCAGTTTCTCACAAAAACGTATTTCTGGTGGATGCACCTAACGGTCTGGCAGACGTGCTCAGATATGGGTGAATCCCTGTAGTGGACATAGAGGTGAGACTCAGGCTAGGACAGCATTTTTTCTCTTCCTCCCTCTTTCCCTTTCATTCTCCCTCCCTCCCTTCTTTCTTCTCTTTCTCCTACTCCCCCTTTATATCTCTCCTTTTACAGACATTGATACACAATGTTCATTCACTCATTGACACCAACTATGTGCTGGGCACTGCTCTAAGCACTTCAGATACAGCAGTGACAAAATACACAATGTCCCACTCTTCTGGACACTGTAGAGCAGCGATCCCTGGCACCAGGGACCGGTGCTCCTATAAGAATCTAATGCCTGATGATCTGAGGTGGAGCTGAGGTGGTGATGCTAGCATGGGGGAGCAGCTGCAAATATAGATGAAACTTCGATGGCTTCTCTGCTGCTCACCTCCTGCTGTGCGGCCTCGTTCCTAATAGGCCGTGGGCTGGTACTGGTTCACAACTCTGGGGCTAGGGGACCCCTGCTTTAGAGAGTGGCAAGTGCTTTGAACAGGAAATAGAATAGAGTGTTATGACAAACAGTGACTAGGGGACACTTTACCAGACAGTGATTAGGAGACACTTTGCCTGGGGTTATTAGAAGGCCTTTTTGAAGAGGTAAATGTTTGGCTGAGATCTGAGTGACAAGAAAGACCCAATGATATACAAAAACCTGGAATCTAAGCATTCCATAGAGAGAGAAGAGCAGTATTTTTACTGCTGTTTATATATAGGTTTAATCTGCCTCTAGAGCTTCCCTTGCCTCTAAAAGATGCGAGGAGTGGGATTTTATACTGAACCCACCCCTGGCCGGCATGTTCTGCCCACCCAAGGATGACACTGGAGCCCATCTCCAGTGAGACCCTGCCAGAGTGACCCTGTTTCCCAGGGCTCCTCTGAGATCCCTCTTGGGCACAACCACATTCCCAAATCACCACACACTCTAATGGGGCCTCTGGGCATATGGTTTTCAGGGTTTCTAACCTCACTCCACAGGGAGGGGAACTTAGGGAAATCCCAGGCCAGCTGTGGAATCACAGTGAGGAGAAAGCAGTGGGAAGCTCACATTCTCCTTATTCTCAAGGAATTCCAGAGTCCACATAATTAAGCTCTAGAAGATGAAGAGTAGGGATTTCTCCAATCACCATGGGGGCATTTCTGATAGAACAGGAGCATAAAGCCTGGATTCTTCAAGATGGCCAAGGGACTTAGGCAGCTCTAGCGCCCCCATAAGGGGCAGGGTCTGCCTTTTAACAACTCAGAAGAAACACTGGTCAACACAGGCTGGGCCTCCTCTCAACAGCCTCGTTGACTTGCCCTGGCTTTCAGCTCCCCGCCCCCACCCCATGGGGCTCTACCATGTAGCCTCACTGTCCTTTAGCACGGGCTCCCCAGTAGACACATGCCTCCTCACTGTCTCCTGAGCAGGCCTGGGAGAGATACCTCTTTGCCTTCTGGATTCTTCCCAGTCTCATTCCTCCATACTGTCTTTGCTCATCTTATTTTCCTCATGAGGACTCCTTTTATTTCCTCTCCATGTCCACTGTATTACATCCAATCAATTCTTCAGGGCCTATCTCAAGACTTACCTCCTCTGGGTGGTCCTCCCTGATTGCTATTGCTCCCATTAATCTCTTCTTTGTTGAATGCTGACAAGAACCTAGATTCTTACTTATACATTCTCAATAGTTCCTCTACCTCCCCCTTTTCTCTTCTCCCCTTCTTTCTTTCCCTCTCTTCTTCACCCCTATCTTTCTTCTCTTCCTCCATTCCTTCCTTCCTTACTCCCTCCCTGCTTTCCTTACTCCCTCCCTGCTTGCCTACCTTTCTTCCTTCCTTCCTTCCTTCCAAATAAGAATAAATGTATTCATCTCAACATTTTTTGAAAATAAAAAGAACTATTACTAAATTTTGAATATATAACAATAATATTTTAAATGTATGTGAGGGGCATAAAATACAAACAATATTACAAAGACATATACAATTCAGTGTTTTTTAGTATATTCACGATATTGTACAAACATCACCACTACCTAATTCCAGAGCATATTTGTCAATCCCAAAATTGCCTTCCAATTTCTCTCTTACCCCCATCCTCTGGCAGTCACTAATCTACTTTACTTCCCTATGGATTTACCTATTCTGAACATTTTATATGAATGGAATCAAACAATATGTGGCCTTCTGTGTCTGGCTTGTTTCTCTTAGCATAAAGTTTTTAAGGTTTATCCATGCTGTAAAATGCATCAATACTTCATTCCTTTTTATGAGTGAATAATATTTCATGGTATAGATATTCCAGTATCTTAACCTCTTACTAGATAAGTTCCAGTAAGAGGTTAAGATACTGGAATATCTATACCTTTGCAGATCTGAGGGTTTTTTTTTTTT
>NW_011888803.1:15560010-15563834 GCF_000151845.1 Pteropus vampyrus
AGACAGTATTTCCTTTTGCAACACAGAGAAAATAGAAGCCTCCTGTGTGAATTATCTCCTCTTTCTCTCTGCCTCTAAACTTGCCATTTTAATGTTGGGCTTACAGATCATGCCCTAGTGAACGGCCATTTTTTTTCACTGATATCAAATCTCCTAACATAAAGCTGTATATGTTTTTCAAAGGAAAAAAATAATACTTAGAGAATTGTGATATTTGGTTTATGTAGGATTTAAAGATAAATAGGCATAGGTTTCCCTAGCGTTTGGATTATGACAGAAAGCAATATAAAAAATAAAAGAAGTTTCAATGTTTATTGTTTCAGGAGATTGTGATTACTCATCTCATACTCTGTATGGCAATAAATTGACTAAAATAGGAAACTATTAATTTTTATTATGCTTAACTCCTTAGTCATGTGGCAATGTACAGAACAGCATTTTTGCTGAGCTCTAAACCAAGGTAGGGATAGTGGGGATAATGAGAAGAGGAAGGCTTAAGACATGTTAAGCAGGTAGAATCTATATGATTTAGTTGTATAGAGGAGATGAAGATGTTCTCGCTTACAGCCACTTTTCAGCACTTTAGATACAGCTAGTTGGGGGTAGGCAACCCAGTTCATGGATATGAAGAACAGTTTAGCCATTACCAGAAGCAATTGTGTTAACCTGACAAGAGGCATCATGGCCTATTAGAAACAGTCACCATTATCCAAGTGTGTATCCAGGAAACACAGTCTCAAGAAGCTGAAGTTCTTGATCTTTCTGAAATTGAGATACGAACAATTGGTAGAATTGTAAAGGTGATAACGTTCTTTGAGGGAAAACTAGCAGAATATGTCCCACATTTCATAAATATCTCAATTGCCTTAAAAGACGGTGGAAACTCAATGCTGGTAAGAGAGCCTCCTTTCCTATGTGGGTGCTTTCCTCTGCATCCAGCTGGCATTTTCTGTCTAAAGCTAAGCAGTCAGTTTTAGAATCTCTTTAGTTGCCAGTATTTTTTTATCTGCTGATCTGAAAATATGCTTTATTCTAGAGGAGCAGTTTCTAATTTTTTTGAAGTGTTTTCTTAATTTTTAAACTTAATATGTTTTGCATTCATTCACTCATTAAATGATTATTCAGTACTTAAGATGTGTCAGCCTCTTTGCTAGGCACTGGTGATACATTGATGAATAAAATGAACACAGTCCTTTTTCTTAGGGCATTTATACATATAAACATATAATTCTACAAAGATTAGAGTATACAAAGATGTAATTAAACATAAAGATTTATAATTACAATATGAATTATGGAGAAAAAATATGTAATATGTGCAGGGCTATTCTAATCTGGGGAAGGAGATAGAGAAAGCTTTCCTGGGGAAATGGCATTTAAGTAGGAGCTTGAAGTATTAGTTGGAAAGAACCAAATAAGTGGTAAAGGAGCAGAAGGGGCCAGAAAGTATGTCCAAAGGAATATTCAAGCAAACGGAAAGATAAATCTTGACTTTGGAAAGCCGTAGGGAGAGTCATATAAGAGGAGATGGGTTAAAGCAGTAAGGGCTTTGTAATCAGTGCTGATGTTGGATTTCATCTTAAGAAAATTGGAATGCATTTGAAGAGTTTTAAGCTGGAAAGTGACACAAATAGATTTGTTGTTTCATCAGTCTTTCAGGCTGGCTGTTCTGTGGAAAATGAAGAGTAGGGAAGCAAAATTTGAGGCAGGGTGACCTTTTAAGGGATGATACTGCCTTGAATTCAGAAAGTAGAAATGGATTTGGAGATAAACGAATAGATTCAAGAAATATTCAAGAGGTAGAATTGACAGAATTTGGTGATTGACTGAAGAACCCTCATAAATACAGGGTGCAATGTGGTCTGCTATCAGTGCAGTATTATATTAAAATAATTATTATTTTGGCAGAAAAATATAATTGGAAGCATTTCAGAGATTTACTTAGGCTCTTGAGGAAATGCCAAATATCTTTATGGTATTATTTTTAATGCACAGTAAAACTTTAAGAATCCTTTTTTGCCACATCTCACTCTCCACGTCTTTCACGCACTTAGGAAGAAACTTAAAAACAAAACTCTTGCCTCTTATTCATTCTATGTGTGTTATCAAAAGTCCCCCAGCATCTATCCGAAGTGGATTCTCATTGTACCTCAGTTCTTCATGATCAGAGTTTATCTAACCTTTCCGGCATCTGAAATCCTCCCTTTGCTCAGTGTTGGGAGGTTGCATAAGAGAGAAGAGCTCAAAACAAATTCGGCAAGCAAAAGCAGCAGAAAGTTGCAAAAATATGGCTATTTTTGTTGCAGTTTCTCTGCTGCATTTAAAATGTTTTCTGTGAGGAAGTGAAATGTGTATATTCCAGTTTTGAACAAATGGATAGATGGGAGGCCATTTATGGAGATTAGGGAACATAGGAAAAGAGATTTTGAGGAAAACATGAGATCATGTGAACATTTTGAGTCTAGGCTGCCTTTTAGATTGTCTAGGAAAGCTGTCCTGGAGCAATGGTGGGCTGAAAGCTGCCTTGTATTGCCTTACAAAAGTCAATTGTTAAATTTCTGAGAATTTTAAACATAGTCATTATTAAAAATTAAATTGTATAAATGTACAATTAAATATCTAAATATGTTACATTAAAAAACAGATACTCACCACCTACATTTTTACTCTTATTTATGAGGTTATATATATGGTGCAAATACTATCTAACAGCATGCTGTGTACATTTCTTGCCTTTAGTGATGTCAGATTGGTAGCTGGAAATCAGCCATATTTGTAGTATTTAAACTACAAAGGTGGCAAATGCTATGAATCAAGGCCTTTCCCAACCTGAAAACCAGTAGTTAAACATTTATCACTACATCACTGGATAAATTTGTCTGGGCTCTGGAGACAAATCTGAGCTGGAAATGCTGTTGTGGGAGTTATCAGAATATAGATGTGGGGTGGCTTCATGGACCGGCAACAGGGCCCTACACTAAACAAGGACCGGGTCCTTGGTTTAATGCTCTGCTGGCACCATCTTAAAATTCTTAATTTTCAAACAAGGGGACATGTGTTTTCATTTTGCACTGGGCTGGTCTTGGTTGTAGGGAATATGAGTTGTTATGAGGGTTGCTTGATTTACTGCTTTCCATCTCTCAAAAAAAGTATTTTGTTTCATTCACCTGCTGGGTAGAGCATTTGCACAGATATGTTCTCCATACATTTCTTCAACCAGTGTATCTTCACAACCAGTTCATAAAATTTCCTTCTTCTAGTTTTGCCATAATGTTTTCTTTGCTCTTCTTTTGAAAACTGTTAACTTGCAACGCATAAATACTTTAAGTAACTTTAATAAAGATCTTTCTATCCAGTTTGCAGTGTCCCACACACTCACTGACTTTTCAGTTTGCTATCACATGGCAGTTAAAGCGATTTCCAGAATCACAGAGGACTGGGTTTGAATTTTTGCTGTGACCTGAGGCAGGTTTCTTTGGTTTCTCTACATTTGTTTCCTCATCTGAGAAGAGAATGTTATTTACCTGAGAAGGTTATCATAAACATCAAATTTGCACATGACACATAGTAGCAAGGTCGCAGAAGGAATAAATAGAACGCTGGCAGAGATGAGCAGGAAGATTCCAACTTTTTAAAAAGAATTTTCCTGGTCCTATAATATGTATATCCCAGAGTGAATTGGCTAAATCACCTCTTCGTATTCTCAAACTCCTCTTCCCTATCTTATACACTCATCTAATCTACACAAACAGCATGGAAATGGGCCCTTGGGCACAGATAGCCGTATAGCCATTAAGCCTTATTGAGGCTATGAAAAACTCTTT
>NW_011888803.1:15563884-15581554 GCF_000151845.1 Pteropus vampyrus
TTTTTGCTGTATTTCCTCCATGAAAGGTTAATTCTTGTTGCCATTACTTTTATGGTGTAACTCTGAGGTTCCAGATTCACCTTGGGGGTCTCCTCTTAGACTTTGCATCTCGGGAAGGCCCTAGACTTATCTTTTGTGCCTACCTCACTGTGTAGCCAACAAAATAACAGTTCTAGGTCACCAGGGCACAGACAGGTATACATAAAGATATGATTATAGCTGATTACAGCACTTGCTTACCTCCCAAGGTTTCTATTTTCACTCAACTTTTGGCTTTTCTAAATTCTTTTCATTCTTGTCAAAGTGGCAATGCATTTAAAAAGTTTTAAATATTTTTTTAATCTAGCATTTTTTATTGTTTTAGAAGGAGAATGATTCAGGATATTTAGCTCACCAAGTTCTTGGAAATGGAGTTCTATCAATATTCTTTTTAAAGGATCACTAACAGCAGAAACCATATATGAACACATATTGCATCTAACACAGTGCTAGGCATGTCATAGTTGCTATGATACCTCCCTTCTGCCTTCTTCCTTTATGTTCGTACATTTAACAGATATTTACTACCTGCCTTAGCCATTATAACAAGTGCTTGAAGATCCATGCAAGACAGTATTTCCTTTTGCAACACAGAGAAAATAGAAGCCTCCTGTGTGAATTATCTCCTCTTTCTCTCTGCCTCTAAACTTGCCATTTTAATGTTGGGCTTACAGATCATGCCCTAGTGAACGGCCATTTTTTTTCACTGATATCAAATCTCCTAACATAAAGCTGTATATGTTTTTCAAAGGAAAAAAATAATACTTAGAGAATTGTGATATTTGGTTTATGTAGGATTTAAAGATAAATAGGCATAGGTTTCCCTAGCGTTTGGATTATGACAGAAAGCAATATAAAAAATAAAAGAAGTTTCAATGTTTATTGTTTCAGGAGATTGTGATTACTCATCTCATACTCTGTATGGCAATAAATTGACTAAAATAGGAAACTATTAATTTTTATTATGCTTAACTCCTTAGTCATGTGGCAATGTACAGAACAGCATTTTTGCTGAGCTCTAAACCAAGGTAGGGATAGTGGGGATAATGAGAAGAGGAAGGCTTAAGACATGTTAAGCAGGTAGAATCTATATGATTTAGTTGTATAGAGGAGATGAAGATGTTCTCGCTTACAGCCACTTTTCAGCACTTTAGATACAGCTAGTTGGGGGTAGGCAACCCAGTTCATGGATATGAAGAACAGTTTAGCCATTACCAGAAGCAATTGTGTTAACCTGACAAGAGGCATCATGGCCTATTAGAAACAGTCACCATTATCCAAGTGTGTATCCAGGAAACACAGTCTCAAGAAGCTGAAGTTCTTGATCTTTCTGAAATTGAGATACGAACAATTGGTAGAATTGTAAAGGTGATAACGTTCTTTGAGGGAAAACTAGCAGAATATGTCCCACATTTCATAAATATCTCAATTGCCTTAAAAGACGGTGGAAACTCAATGCTGGTAAGAGAGCCTCCTTTCCTATGTGGGTGCTTTCCTCTGCATCCAGCTGGCATTTTCTGTCTAAAGCTAAGCAGTCAGTTTTAGAATCTCTTTAGTTGCCAGTATTTTTTTATCTGCTGATCTGAAAATATGCTTTATTCTAGAGGAGCAGTTTCTAATTTTTTTGAAGTGTTTTCTTAATTTTTAAACTTAATATGTTTTGCATTCATTCACTCATTAAATGATTATTCAGTACTTAAGATGTGTCAGCCTCTTTGCTAGGCACTGGTGATACATTGATGAATAAAATGAACACAGTCCTTTTTCTTAGGGCATTTATACATATAAACATATAATTCTACAAAGATTAGAGTATACAAAGATGTAATTAAACATAAAGATTTATAATTACAATATGAATTATGGAGAAAAAATATGTAATATGTGCAGGGCTATTCTAATCTGGGGAAGGAGATAGAGAAAGCTTTCCTGGGGAAATGGCATTTAAGTAGGAGCTTGAAGTATTAGTTGGAAAGAACCAAATAAGTGGTAAAGGAGCAGAAGGGGCCAGAAAGTATGTCCAAAGGAATATTCAAGCAAACGGAAAGATAAATCTTGACTTTGGAAAGCCGTAGGGAGAGTCATATAAGAGGAGATGGGTTAAAGCAGTAAGGGCTTTGTAATCAGTGCTGATGTTGGATTTCATCTTAAGAAAATTGGAATGCATTTGAAGAGTTTTAAGCTGGAAAGTGACACAAATAGATTTGTTGTTTCATCAGTCTTTCAGGCTGGCTGTTCTGTGGAAAATGAAGAGTAGGGAAGCAAAATTTGAGGCAGGGTGACCTTTTAAGGGATGATACTGCCTTGAATTCAGAAAGTAGAAATGGATTTGGAGATAAACGAATAGATTCAAGAAATATCCAAGAGGTAGAATTGACAGAATTTGGTGATTGACTGAAGAACCCTCATAAATACAGGGTGCAATGTGGTCTGCTATCAGTGCAGTATTATATTAAAATAATTATTTTGGCAGAAAAATATAATTGGAAGCATTTCAGAGATTTACTTAGGCTCTTGAGGAAATGCCAAATATCTTTATGGTATTATTTTTTAATGCACAGTAAAACTTTAAGAATCCTTTTTTGCCACATCTCACTCTCCACGTCTTTCACGCACTTAGGAAGAAACTTAAAAACAAAACTCTCGCCTCTTATTCATTCTATGTGTGTTATCAAAAGTCCCCCAGCATCTATCCGAAGTGGATTCTCATTGTACCTCAGTTCTTCATGATCAGAGTTTATCTAACCTTTCCGGCATCTGAAATCCTCCCTTTGCTCAGTGTTGGGAGGTTGCATAAGAGAGAAGAGCTCAAAACAAATTCGGCAAGCAAAAGCAGCAGAAAGTTGCAAAAATATGGCTATTTTTGTTGCAGTTTCTCTGCTGCATTTAAAATGTTTTCTGTGAGGAAGTGAAATGTGTATATTCCAGTTTTGAACAAATGGATAGATGGGAGGCCATTTATGGAGATTAGGGAACATAGGAAAAGAGATTTTGAGGAAAACATGAGATCATGTGAACATTTTGAGTCTAGGCTGCCTTTTAGATTGTCTAGGAAAGCTGTCCTGGAGCAATGGTGGGCTGAAAGCTGCCTTGTATTGCCTTACAAAAGTCAATTGTTAAATTTCTGAGAATTTTAAACATAGTCATTATTAAAAATTAAATTGTATAAATGTACAATTAAATATCTAAATATGTTACATTAAAAAACAGATACTCACCACCTACATTTTTACTCTTATTTATGAGGTTATATATATGGTGCAAATACTATCTAACAGCATGCTGTGTACATTTCTTGCCTTTAGTGATGTCAGATTGGTAGCTGGAAATCAGCCATATTTGTAGTATTTAAACTACAAAGGTGGCAAATGCTATGAATCAAGGCCTTTCCCAACCTGAAAACCAGTAGTTAAACATTTATCACTACATCACTGGATAAATTTGTCTGGGCTCTGGAGACAAATCTGAGCTGGAAATGCTGTTGTGGGAGTTATCAGACTTCATGGGGTGGGTGGCTTCATGGACCGGCAACAGGGCCCTACACTAAACAAGGACCGGGTCCTTGGTTTAATGCTCTGCTGGCACCATCTTAAAATTCTTAATTTTCAAACAAGGGGACATGTGTTTTCATTTTGCACTGGGCTGGTCTTGGTTGTAGGGAATATGAGTTGCTATGAGGGTTGCTTGATTTACTGCTTTCCATCTCTCAAAAAAAGTATTTTGTTTCATTCACCTGCTGGGTAGAGCATTTGCACAGATATGTTCTCCATACATTTCTTCAACCAGTGTATCTTCACAACCAGTTCATAAAATTTCCTTCTTCTAGTTTTGCCATAATGTTTTCTTTGCTCTTCTTTTGAAAACTGTTAACTTGCAACGCATAAATACTTTAAGTAACTTTAATAAAGATCTTTCTATCCAGTTTGCAGTGTCCCACACACTCACTGACTTTTCAGTTTGCTATCACATGGCAGTTAAAGCGATTTCCAGAATCACAGAGGACTGGGTTTGAATTTTTGCTGTGACCTGAGGCAGGTTTCTTTGGTTTCTCTACATTTGTTTCCTCATCTGAGAAGAGAATGTTATTTACCTGAGAAGGTTATCATAAACATCAAATTTGCACATGACACATAGTAGCAAGGTCGCAGAAGGAATAAATAGAACGCTGGCAGAGATGAGCAGGAAGATTCCAACTTTTTAAAAAGAATTTTCCTGGTCCTATAATATGTATATCCCAGAGTGAATTGGCTAAATCACCTCTTCGTATTCTCAAACTCCTCTTCCCTATCTTATACACTCATCTAATCTACACAAACAGCATGGAAATGGGCCCTTGGGCACAGATAGCCGTATAGCCATTAAGCCTTATTGAGGCTATGAAAAACTCTTTCCTCAACATAAAGCTAGGCATGCAGTAGGGACTCAAAATACTTCAGGCTATTCTCTTCACCACTGTATCCCCAGCTCCTACCTAGCACAGTGTTTGGCACACACTTGGAGTCCATTTATAAGATGCTCGCACAATAATGCCACAGGGCTTCCCTTCAGCCCCCAAACCTCTCTACTTTTTTCGTGACTCTACCCTAGGCAGCGGCAAAGCCCAGGGGCCCAGGCGCACGCCAGGCCCAGTTCACGAACCCTGCTCCCCGCGCGGCTGCAGTTGCTATGGAAACGGCGGGACCTAACAACTCGATTCCCCGCGGGGTGAGTCGGGCCCTCGGAGGCGACGGCAGCGGCAGGAGCAGCGGGAGCGACGCGCGGCGCAGCCGAGGTCACCGCGGAGCCAGCAGAGCCCCCGCCCCGCCCGGCGCCCCAACACTCCCCCACGGGCCCCGAGCGTCGGTAGGGACCCCTCGTGGCCCCGCCCGGGCTCTCCTGCGCGCGCCGCCTGCCGTGTTGAGACTGTGCCCCCAAGAGCTTGGCCGCCGGGCGCGGACAATGGGGAGGGGCGAGGAGTCCCGGACGCCCCAAGTCTTCTGTCTCTCAATGTACCTTAGACGTTCTTTTGTCGGAAAAGAAGAATTTGGGCAATTCCAGCCAGAATCTTAATTGCTTTAATTTGGGAGATTTAGAGGCGAGGGAGCAAGGAGAGAAGAGAAAATAAAGCCTTTTGCGAAGAGCCACACAAACATGATGTGAGAAATTGAGTTTCATCATCTTTTAAACATGTGTGTGTGTGTGTGTGTGTGTGTGCGCGCGCGCGCACGTGTCCGCGTGTTTCCCCCACCTTTCCTTCCCGCGCCCACGCGGCCCGCGAGTGTAAAGCGCGGCTGCTATCCCAGGTGGTCACACCTGGACTGCCCGGCGCGTGAGAACAGGGGCGGTGCGCACGGCGGGCGCTGATTGGCCGTGCGGACCCCAGTGAAGTGCTTGATCGTGCACGGTGAGCCCTGCCGCCGTGGGGGTCTCCACGGGGCGCACGCCTGGCGCTCGGCCGTTGCTCGCTGTGACCCGTGGTTTGTCTGTTTCCTGTCCTTTCGGCAGGTGAATCATCGTGTGCGGTGAGGCAGCGGGGCAGCGCGGCCCCTGAGCGCAAGCCAGCAGCGTCGGCGAGAGGATGAGTGGCACCGGAGCCAGGGCCGGCCACCGCGCCCAGCCGGTGGTCAAGAGCGTGCTGGTGTATCGTAACGGGGACCCCTTCTTCGCGGGGCGCCGCGTCGTCATTCACGAGAAGAAGATGTCTAGCTTCGACGTCTTCCTGAAGGAGGTCACGGGTGGCGTCCAGGCTCCCTTTGGGGCCGTCAGGAACCTCTACACTCCGCGGACCGGGCACCGCATCCGGAAGCTAGACCAGATCCAGAGCGGAGGCAACTACGTGGCTGGGGGCCAGGAAGCTTTCAAGAAAATAAAGTGAGTCGGTCGATCCCACCACCCACCATTTCAGGGTGCGTGAAGTTGTGCGATTGGCATCAGGACCCAAACCTCAGGGAGTCGAGGGGCTGTGACTGTGCGGGTTGATTCCTCTCTAAGCCCCCGCAGCAGCTGGGGTGAGAAGTTGAAAGTTTGACTGGAGGAGTTTCACTTGTATAGCAGTAAGAACAGACTTAAAATTGTGTATAAGAAACAGGAATCCTAAAAAAAGAGAAATGACCAAACTGATACTTGAGTATTTTCTGTTTTATCTCTTTCCTCTTTTTTGCTTTTCCTCCCCTTTTTTCTTGGAACTCGTCTTTTTAGTTAAAATCATTTTAAAGTATTGGATACTATATAATCACCAGAGGATAAAACTGCTCTCCGCAATCTCCCTCCTCCCCAACCCCCCCCACACACTGTTTAAATTTTTTCAACTTTTCGTTCCAAGTAGAACTGACCACGCCCCACTGTGACCCACCTACCACCCTCTGCATGTTTAAGCTATTGACATAATGCTTGGAAAAGTTTATTGACTTACTGTATGTCTACATGTTTGTCTCTCGGTACCTGGTAGCTAGACCGTCGAAGACAGGGGTCATTATTGTGGCTCATCCTGAGTTCCTGGCAGGGAAGTCACTCAGAGTAGGTGTTCAGTGAATTAGCAAACTGTGCTTAGGTCTGTGAAGGGAACAAAGAAGAACAAGATATGACTTCTTGTCTTTCTTCAAGAGTTTATAGTCTAACAGGAGAAAAACTACATGCACACCAATAATTTTAACGTAGAGTACAAAGGAATAAGTGCAGTTAGAAAAAATTAAAATTATGTGGGAGTTCAGAGTTGACAGAGATTATTTCTGGAAGGGGTGGGTATTGTAGGACAGGTAGAATTTAATAGTCCACAGGTTTTCTTTACAGCTTTATGGAGATATAGTTCACATAGCATAAACTTCCCCCATTTCAGTGGGTTTTAGTGTGTTCAAGGAGTTGTGCAACCATCACCACAAACTAATGTTAGAACATTTCCATTACTCTTGTACCTCCTAGTTTCCTCTTCTCCCCATCCTCTGGTAACAAATAATCTACTCTGTGTTTCTATGGATTTGTCTATTCTGGACATTTCATATAAATGAAGTTATACAACACCTGGCCTTTTGTGTTTCTGTATTCTTTTACTTAGCATAATATTTCCAAGGCTCATCCATGTTGTTGTATGTATATGTATATCAGTACTTCATTCTTTTTATTGTTAAATAATATTCCATGGTATGGCTATACCTCGCTTTGTTTATCCATTAATCAGTTGATGGATATTTGGGTTGTTTCACTTTTGGCTGTTATGAATAATGCCAGATATTCTTTTTATGAGAGGTAAGGGATACATTAGCATTTAGTTTTCCCTTCCTTGAAACCTCCTTTAGTATGCTTTGTCTAACTTCATAGAAAGGAACTAAATGAAACTGTGCTTCAGAGAAACTTAGAACTTAAAACTGAAAATCAGGAGACTTGAGAGTGAGCTGTTTATTAGTTCCTTGGGCAACCCTCTTGACTCAGCTGGTTAGTTTCCTAATACAGAAGAGGAACATTCCTACCTCACAGGGTTGTGATAAAAGTAAATGCTATGGATGTGAACATTGTTTTGTAAACACCAAAATGTTACATACATGTAAAGCATTTCTGTGTCTACTTCCTTTTACCATTTACTTTATTTTTTATTAAATAATTTCTATATAAAGCAATTTCATGAGAATGGAAATCTGCTTCAGAATCTATTAACGGTTCAAAATTATAGACCCACTTTTGTAATTCATATTCTCTTTTGTTTATTTGGCACTACCAACTGAAAAGATAAAAACAGGTACAGTTCCAAACCAAACAGAAAGTGCACTTCGAAATTATTCTTTATATATGTATAAGAGATTAGCATGGTTATTTTTGCTTTTAATTCATACACAAAAACCGAGCTTGTTATAACAGTGTTCATGGTTAGTTTTCCATGTGACAGATGAATAGTTATTTATTTGTGTTAAAGTAATTGTATCTATGGTTAGAATGATAGAAGCCAAGATTTAAATCCTGAATATATTTTAAGTTTAGCTGTTGTAAGTTTATAAAACAAATAAAGCAACTGGCAGAACCAAAAAAAGCCCAAAAGATATCAAGGGTAATTTGTGTCATTTAGTGCCTAAATGATGTTGGGAAAGATAGCAGTGGTTGAAAAATATTTTTCAAATGAAAATGATCAACTTCTTGAATTGATTTTAAAGACTTTTTCTAATATTTTTGAAACCATAATTAAACTCAGGTAGCTATTAAACCTTTATTTTATAGCAGAAAATTCGAGATAGTTATTGTCTTTCTGCATTTTTGGAAGTCGACTCTACTGAATTAATCTTGTTGATCTGAAATCACTTTCCTGCGCATGACAGAATGTTTTTTTTTTAAATGTCAAATCAGTCCTTGCAGATTTGTAAAAGAGCCATTTATTGCTATAATGAAGGAGTATTTGCACTATCTTATGGAAATACTGTTGATGTAAGGGAAACATGATAATTTTCAGAGGTATGCATTAACTAAAACATGCTATCCATAAAAGCAAACAACATTAATAAAACATATCCATAATTAATTGAATATAAACTTTTTTTGGCAACTCAGCAATTATGGTAGCTAAGGCAGAAAATCTATCTTTCTATCTAAGGTTGTAAATTAAAGGCTAGATTTATACTTATTTTTATATTAAAGCATTTATTTAGCATCTTCTATGTATGAAGCACAGTGGAACTAGATGGACTTATAGCCTGCAGTTGACAAAGGTATAACATTTTCAGGTTGTGCTTATGCTACAGCTAAAGAATTATCACTAGTTAATATCTGTAGCAAACAGTAATGGAATAATAGGGGTCTCCAGAGGTTAACTAGTCTACCCATCTGTCTGTTAGCTGAGCCAATGCCTAAACCATCCCATATGGCTGAGCACTCCTGTATTATTAAAGCGCTCTCAGAGGGAAAAAGATTTCCCAGCCTTTCACAGTTGTTACTCTAATGCATGCTATCAGTACTTTTTTTTTTGACCTGAAGTCTGTGATTAATGGAACTGTTAAGCAGCTTCACACACAAACCACTCTTTATATTAAAATTGATATAAGAATTAGAAATGCCATTTATAGTAACCAGCTAAACATTGTGGGGGAAAAAACGTTCCCCAACAGAAGTATAAGACGTTCAATGAAGTTTAGAGGTTTGGAGTAGAAATGTGTCAACTCTGGTTGGTGACGCCGAAAGCAGTTTCTTCTGCAATAATTGCTTTTAATTAGTAACTATTGATTTTTGTTTTAGGCTTAAGTATTTCCTATGGCTTGCTTTTTAATAATTTTTAAAAAGAAATTTATACAACTGACTCAAACGCAATAAAAGAAACCTTTATTGTTTTTTTCCTCCCCCAGTTACTTGGACATAGGCGAAATCAAGAAAAGACCAATGGAGGTTGTTAATACAGAGGTAAAGCAAATAATATTTTGAAGGTTCAAATAAATAACTGTCATTTTTGTGTTTCTTATGCTATGTTTAGAGATTCAGATGTCATTTTAATCAATAGTTGAATTGTCTAATGTATATAAATGGAACATTATATGTTTTAAGGTGAAGATAACTTTTTCTTTGGATCATTATCAGAAATGAAGAGTCTGGGTAGGTGTCTTACACATGTAGGATTAGATTCGACATGTTCTTATTTTTCCATTTTCTAGTTATGTGTTCTTTGGTTGAAATCCATAGGAATTTTCTGTCAAGTGGGAAGGAATTTTGAGCAATCTTTGCCAAATCTTTGCCAAAACTATATCCAATCTTTGCCAAAACTATATCCAATCTTTGCCAAAACTATATCCAATCTTTGCCAAAACTATATCCCCTGTCCTAACTTGCTTCTGACAGCCCTGTGTCTGATATAGCCAGGATTACCCTGACTGCCCCTCAGGCTTTCAAAAGACCTCGTCGAACTTTCCATGATGTCAGAAGAACACTTCTTTTAACTTGCATTAAAGTTCACTTGAGCATAGTACCCAAAAACTTGCATGAAGTTTGGAAAGGAGTCTGGTGAAATAGAGATTCAGAACACCACATTCTACAGAGCTTCTGAATCCCTAGTGGAATTTTCAGATATTCTGTAGGACATATTCCTTAGTTTTTGGATGAAAAATTAGAATAAAACAAAGTTCAGGCAACAGCCTTAAACATCCCAGTGAGACAGGGAAAATTATAGTTAAACTCAGACTGGGACTCTGTTCACAGATTTTCCTCTTCCTATTTTGAACCCCATGTAAACAAGCATTTCCAAGGGTAACTTCTGCTAGGCAAGAAATGATTGAAGAAGAGGAGTTTTTTCTCATTTGTAGTGCAGAGGCCCAGAAAGACTCCTCAACCCTCCCCATTTCCTCTCACTTCGTATTTATACCCAGCAGGACCAAATAGGTCTCTGTAGGAAAAAGAACAAACAAACAAACAAACAAAAACCTACATAAGAAAATATTCTAATTGTGCAGTATTTGAAGAATGCGAAGTTAATTTCATAATTCAAATAATTTGTGGAAAGAGATACTAATCCCAGATGTTGTTTAAAATAATTAACATTCTTGTTTGTAAGTTTGGTTTTCAATGTGTGTCAAATTGATTATTAGTGAAAGTGATATGCTTTGGAACTCAAAGTAGACAAAAGTATATATGTTTTAGGTTGTGCTTATGTTACAGCCAAAGAGTGACCTCTGGTTAATATCTGCAGCAAGTAGTAAAAATAAGGACAGATTAATAAATTAATTCTGGATATAATTTTGTTTGAAGGATATACAACTGTTTTAAGTAGGCTACCTTCACGAAATTGACTATATACCTGAATTTGTGCAATAGAATTTGCGACGTGTAACTTCCAGAAAAAATGTGACCATATATTTACTCTGGATTCCAGTATCTTTGATGAAGAGATTGTGCCTGGCAAAATGCAACAAGTGTGCAATAAATTTTTCAAATGTACTTTAAAAAAAAAAAAAAGGTTATTCTTAGCAATGGAAGCATTCATTCAAGTTAATTTAATGTGCTAATTGTTCTTCCACTTTAAGGCAGTAGCTATTATTATTATTTTTTACTTTGAACCTATACATGAGCCAAACAGATAAGCTTCTGATTTATGAACATACGTCTTAGATGTGTAAAACTCACCCCTTATCTCTAACGAGAAGACTGTATCTCTTTCAGTTTATTTCTTCCTGGTTATTCTCTCCCCTTCTCCTTTCCTCTTCATGCACAGACACTGTAGCTTTTTCATTTATCCTCACTCTTTCCCCACAAAGCCTTCCAAAGAGGATAAAAAGAAAGAAATAGAAGAAATTTAGGGATGCAAAGGAAATGGGAAGAAGTGCTGAAAAACTGCTTGTCCATGCCCTTCAGCACCTTCCCCTACCTACCCGGGCCCCATGCTCCCACGTGCTCCCCGGAGCCTTCTCTCCCACTATTGTCGGCCTAACCTTTCCTCCCTGTCTAAATAGGCAGTATGCTCTCTTTTCTTACTTTGCATCCCGATTCTTGAAGCTCAAGACAGAGACTCTCCTCCTCAAAAGTCTACACCATTGACTTACCCAGAGTCTGCTCTGAGAAAGGGGATCCCCTACTTTCATTGCCAGAAATGAAAGTAGGGGATCCCCTTTCTCAGAGCAGAAGTAGGGGATCCCCTTTCTCAGAGCAGTCACTTTGTAGGGGAGGTTTGGGTTCCTGGCATCCCAAAAGGGAACTCTGAATGTATTTTCCCATAGAGACATCGCTTTAACTGTTGGTTCTCCAGTATTAATACCGCTGTCTTAGGTAGAGCACAATTTAGAAAGACCTGTGGGCTGCCCTGAGAACCTAACTATTGTGCGTGTAATTTTTTTTTTTTTTATTAACGCTACAGCAGCTAGTATTCCTAGGTGGTCTCCCATCCAAATACTAACCAGGCCTGACCCTGCTTAGCTTCCGAGACCAGACGAGATTGGGCACATTCAGAGTGGCATGGCTGTAGACGATTGTGTGTGTAATTTTTACTGTGGAGACGTACCTCTCCCTTCTCCACAGCTGATTTACAACCCAACTTGTAGAATTCAGTAAGTTTTTAAGTTAGAGGAATATCAAATGTGACAAACGTAGCCAGTGAATGCATTCCTTCCCTCTTCCCAGAGCACCCTCACCCAAGTCCAGACTTCGATTTAGTTGTTACGTAGATAGTTAATAATTTAGACACGAAGGCATCCACTTGCTGACTGCAGGTCATGGTAACTGGATTGTGCATGTCACCTTGACATGCAGAGGTCTTTTGTGGTTCCTGTCACTGTTCTTCTGTTTCATGAAGCTCATCTTTGAAGAGACATCGGAAAGACAGCCAGTCCTATTCCTTTTTCTCTTTGTGCCTGAATTATCAGGACAGAGAAAGGCAGAACTCTAATGGGCCTTTTCCTCTAACCCAGAAGAAGCACATGGTCTTATTTGGCCAATACTCCTGAAAGCAGGAGGAAAAAGAGGGGATGGATAAAAAGGGAGAAGAAAAAGGAGACAGGAATAAGAAAAATGAAAGGTGACTGGTGATTTGCACCAGCTCCACTCAGGCAGCACTGTGAGCTCAGAGCAGACTTGCCTTGCCTCTCTCCACACAGGGCTTACTTCTACTAGTATCCAAATAAAGAGATCTAGATTCCCCTGTACTCTTGCCTCTACTCTTCAGTCACTTTGTATAGCTGTATTTTCATCTTCCTGTTTTCCCTGAATTGTGATGGTTTTAATAGGGTGTTTTTCTCCCTTTCTAACCATGGTATCTCATCTCCTTTGGTTTGTCTTCCCAGCCCTCTCTTTGCCTCCTTCTCCCTCTCCTTTCAGCCCAGTTTCAGATCTGATTCTCCACTTGCACGTTCCAAGTCTACTCACCAGCTCTCTCTTTCCTTTTTAATGGAAACAGCCCGTGGGAGGCCTCCATCTTGCTCACTGGAAGCCTCTGATCTGCATGGGGACACTTTCCTCTTCCTTACCAGCCCATGCTGTGCTCTTACCTTTATGCTTTGACTGTGACTTTTGCCTCCTTTCTTCTTTTTTTTTCTACCTTATCTGCTTTTCTTCCACATGATTGATGTTTCTGTTGTTTAGCATGGTAAGCAAAGTGCTGGGAGCAAAAATGAGCAAGACGTGGAGAACATTTCACCTCCAGGAATGTGTAGTCTTGGTGAAAAGACAGATGTATGAATGTCTCTATTACCAGCTAATAAGTGATTCAGTTGGATAGGGATTCAATTTAGTTTGTGCTGAGGTGTTTATTTCAAGTGCATTTGACTTTATCATGTTGCAACAAAGCCGTCTGTGAACTCTGCAAATGGAAGCGCCCTTCTGCAACCTGGAGCTGTGGATCCCATAGATCACCCCCTACCCCCTGTCTCATTCATGTAGTGAGTCCTTCAGATTGTGATATCCTTAAATAGTTATTTAGAGTGTAAAGTCTGTTTTAATGTGTAAGAGGCCTTGGTACACCCGATTGTATGCAGAGGAGACGTGCCGCTTGGCTCACAAACACTTGTGATATGCCAGAAACTGCTAGGAACCAGGCATGAAATGAATCTTTCACTATTCTTGTTCTATGTGCAAAATATGTGTGAAAGGGTCAAAGCCTGTCTCTCTGACAAAAAGAGTGAAAATTGACTTGAGTGGAAAAGAGATGGAGGCCACCTTGTCATTTTTCAGGCTTGGACTATAGACACAGAGCAAGCCAGCTGCAAAGTTAGCAGCGAACAGTGCTTCTCCCGCAGCCATGCAGTGGCTGCAAAAGGCTATGAGGGTCCCCTATTAAAGTGATTAGTGCTTTCTTACTGCTGACACTCCCAGAGCTGCTTTTCTGTTCCCATACTTTCCTGGGGACCTTTAATTGCTAAACTGCCCTCACCTCCTAACAACCCTTAGTTAATCCCCACTGCTCCTAATGTTACCTCAAAAACCATCATCAGTCCAGAACTGATCTATGCTTCTCTTAAACCCTCCTCAGAATCCTTCAGTGAGAACTCAAACCCTGCAGAAGGTGATCCCCTCCTTCCTCTTTCTCAGCAGCATCATTCTGTGTTTTCTCCCAGTGCCTTTTGTATCTGTACCAAGTCAGTAAATCTGATTTTGTCAGGCAGTGCTTTTGCTCCTATTCCTTGTAGTTTTCAGAAGATGAGGCATTAACATATGCATCAGAATTGTCTATTAGATTGTAAGTCTCTAGGAGGTTTGCTAGTTCTGTATAGTACCTAGCATTAATAGGCTGGTAATCATGTTAATTCTCTATAGTTTTGAATGTTCCTTATCATACAGTTAAGGAGACAATTGTTTGCTTCATGCACGTCTGATTATTCTGCATTTCACATATGGGCGGGATGTCTCAAATAACTCAAAAGTCATCATGGTGACTACCTATTTAGATTTAGTTTCAGGGATAAAATTAGTTGCAGATAAACCTTTCTGTGATACATTTATTGTCTCTAGTATAATTTGGAGCTATATTAAGTGAATGCTGTTCACTCAATAAGGATTTATTGTGTGCCTGATATGTACCAGGCATTGTCTTTGTCACTTGGGAACCGAACAGTGTGGCCCCAACCTCATGGAACTTACTAATCTTTAACCTTCCTTGCCGGCTGTTCCATAATTTTTAACTATAACAATATTGATCTTTGTTGCAGAACTTGGTGTAAAGTAAACTTCTTTGATTCAAGAACTATATTGTGAGGGCTATAAACACAGTTTTTGAACTTTATTATTAATAATGGTTCAGAGAATAATGAGACTAACTTTTGATAAGTAATAAATACCTAATTTCTGGTAAGAAATTAGTTCTATTTTCCTGGAGTAATAAACACCTAAATTACTAATTGTAAGCTGAATAACAGCTAGGCTAGTCTATCTCCTTATGACCAGGATAAAATTGGCTTGAACCTCCACAGCTTAGCCTTTTGAATGTCCAACATTCTTCCCAAAATTTCTCTGAATTCCTGCAAGGATTATTATATCATGCTCACCTTTTCTTATGAGCTCCTGCTTCCAAAGTATTGGTTGGGTCTCATTCCCCTACAGGTTGTGTCTGTTTAAGACCCCATCAACTCAGAGGTGAAATCCTCCCATCGATCTCCACACAAATACCCTATTCTCACAAGTTTGTGTGTGGTGAAATTTATTAGTGGTTTGTCAAAATGGAGTCGGTTTTGTAGGTTGTATACAAGTGTCAACAACTTAAAAATGAATATCAGACTTTCTCAAAAATAGTTTGGTCTTATATGTCGATTCAGTCTTTGGCCTTACTTCTTGTCTCCTCTCTTTTACCCTCTGTTTGGCTTTTCTCTGCTTTATTGATTTCTAACACAGAACGATTTAGAGCTTTATTTTGTTAACTTGAATCTTGCCAATCTGTATTCTCAGGGGCAGCAGAAAAGGATAATTTTTACCTCCTTCTTCACATTTATATTTTTTTAAATCAAGGGTCTGTTTGGGCTTACCCTTCTTTTATCTGCTCTTTCTCATTTGCTAGTGAAAGTGCCAATCATAAATGCAATGATAAGCAAGAGAGAACAGAGCGTCACACTCACCTTATTCTAAGTGACCCATCCATGGATAAGTGTGCTATCTATAGTTTCGAGAAGAGCTGCCTTGAAAAGAAATCTGCAAATAAAATCTGCATTAAGACTCCAGTGAATGCCTTCTTGAGGAGTGGAAGCCTCTCACTGGATGAGTCGTTATATCGAATCCTCTTGAATACTCCCTCATTTTAGATGTTCATTTATGGAAAAATCAAATAAATGTTGTTTATTCTAGAAGGGTGGAAACTGCAGGAATACCTTGGAAAGGAGGAGAGAATGGAAGAGAGGTCTTGAAAGCTCACAATTTGCCTTGTCTGAAAAGTTTGTGGGCACATGCGTTGTCCTTCAGGTTGGTTGCTCCTGTAAATGTCTTTAAGGTTTGAATATCATTATTAAAACTTTACATTTCAGTTTAATGATTAGGCATAATCTCTGAGGAAACATACTGTGAGATTTGCTACTTAAAGGCTTTTGGTTGGGAATGGGATTCTAGACATTAAATTGGGTGTAATTATTAACCTTACTGCAGAAAGGCATGGGGACATGTGGTTTAACTCACTAATCTTTAGCCTGGGAAATCTGGGTTCAAAGAGGGAACTACGAAAATAGTTAAACTCTTAAATATTTCTTTCTTTAACTTGGGGAAAGATTTCCAGATTATGTTAGTCAGGTTCACTAATTTATTGAAGAATCAAAGAAAATAAAACCCACTTTTGTGAGTTCTTCCAACAATAATTGAAGCCTCTCTCTAGTCTTTTATTTTATGACTTTCCCCTACCTCCCTAATGTAACTGCTAAGTAAGAAGCATTCTTTTAAGGACAGCCAGTTTATATCAGTGGTTATGGTGATTCCAGGTGAGTGGGACCTTGCCAAGGCTCAGTGAAGACAGAGTTTTCTGTTAAGGATAATTGACTATATTTCAGTTTCTTTCACAGTTTCTTATTTTAACTTTTTGTCAATACTGAACTGTCTGTGTTTGTGTGTTTGAACAAGAGTGAGGTGGGTTTATGTCAAACTGGAACTATATTGGTCTAATGTTAAATATCCATTAATAACTGTAATCGACTCTGATCAAAAGTTAAAAGGTTGGTGATTTTAGTTTGTCCATTAACACATATCATGCTTTTGTTCCAAATATCTTACATTCTCTCTGTTTGATGTTTAGACATGCTTTTAGGAAATTGAATGTCTATGAAATTGGAAGACATGCAAATTAGAGCATATGTAATTTTGTATTTATAGTAATAAGCTGTTCTATAGCAATACATAAAATTAATAAACATTTAGAAAATAATTATCAACCTTTTAAGAAAAAAATAGAAAAAGTATATAATAGTTAAATTGCTAGCTAAATGTGTATGTTTAAAAATGCCACTGAAGTATCAAGCTAAACTCAATAAGAAATTTCATTTTTGTCCCCACTAAAATAAAGTCTTTTGTCAATTCCAACAACAACACCTACTGAACAGAGAAGAACTTATTCCTATATCTCATGGGATTCAGAAACACAGATGATGCAATCTTAGAAATATGTAGTATGATTTAAATTCTGCCAAGATTTACCAAGCTTTTTGCTGGACACTTGTGCACTTACTTACTTGAAAATCACTACTTCAATTTGCATTTTAGGATAATTGCTAGAAGGAGTTTTCTGGTGAAATCAAAGAGACTCTTCATTATGGGAATATGATTATTTGCACAAGGTAGGAGTAATAGGAAAACATGACTAAATAAATAGCAAAGTATAGTCAAAGAAGACAAATTATGCTCAACCATTTGCTGAGTGCTACTCATGCATAATTTCACATTTTATCAAGAATATTTATTAAGAGCCTACTGAATGCAGGCAGTTGGCTAGGTTCTGGACATATGGATATAAAAAGTGCCACTCAGACATTACAAGGTAATTATCACAAGAGGACTCTGAAAAAACTTTAAAAGAAAAGCTACATGAGAATGAATAAAAAGAATGAAAAATAATACTAGAGATTGCTAATTTAAGGGAAGAAAATGATTTATTTAGATTTATTAATTGGCTTCAATGCTTACAAAAATTATGGTGACTAACTCTTCTCCATGACAGCTGGGTTTCAAAAAGGGGGAAACAAAATCGAGCTGTGGTTTGAAGGTTGAAGAATTTAGATCAGATTGAAAGAAAATTAAAAAAAA
>NW_011888803.1:15581604-15615073 GCF_000151845.1 Pteropus vampyrus
TTTAAGGTTTGAATATCATTATTAAAACTTTACATTTCAGTTTAATGATTAGGCATAATCTCTGAGGAAACATACTGTGAGATTTGCTACTTAAAGGCTTTTGGTTGGGAATGGGATTCTAGACATTAAATTGGGTGTAATTATTAACCTTACTGCAGAAAGGCATGGGGACATGTGGTTTAACTCACTAATCTTTAGCCTGGGAAATCTGGGTTCAAAGAGGGAACTACGAAAATAGTTAAACTCTTAAATATTTCTTTCTTTAACTTGGGGAAAGATTTCCAGATTATGTTAGTCAGGTTCACTAATTTATTGAAGAATCAAAGAAAATAAAACCCACTTTTGTGAGTTCTTCCAACAATAATTGAAGCCTCTCTCTAGTCTTTTATTTTATGACTTTCCCCTACCTCCCTAATGTAACTGCTAAGTAAGAAGCATTCTTTTAAGGACAGCCAGTTTATATCAGTGGTTATGGTGATTCCAGGTGAGTGGGACCTTGCCAAGGCTCAGTGAAGACAGAGTTTTCTGTTAAGGATAATTGACTATATTTCAGTTTCTTTCACAGTTTCTTATTTTAACTTTTTGTCAATACTGAACTGTCTGTGTTTGTGTGTTTGAACAAGAGTGAGGTGGGTTTATGTCAAACTGGAACTATATTGGTCTAATGTTAAATATCCATTAATAACTGTAATCGACTCTGATCAAAAGTTAAAAGGTTGGTGATTTTAGTTTGTCCATTAACACATATCATGCTTTTGTTCCAAATATCTTACATTCTCTCTGTTTGATGTTTAGACATGCTTTTAGGAAATTGAATGTCTATGAAATTGGAAGACATGCAAATTAGAGCATATGTAATTTTGTATTTATAGTAATAAGCTGTTCTATAGCAATACATAAAATTAATAAACATTTAGAAAATAATTATCAACCTTTTAAGAAAAAAATAGAAAAAGTATATAATAGTTAAATTGCTAGCTAAATGTGTATGTTTAAAAATGCCACTGAAGTATCAAGCTAAACTCAATAAGAAATTTCATTTTTGTCCCCACTAAAATAAAGTCTTTTGTCAATTCCAACAACAACACCTACTGAACAGAGAAGAACTTATTCCTATATCTCATGGGATTCAGAAACACAGATGATGCAATCTTAGAAATATGTAGTATGATTTAAATTCTGCCAAGATTTACCAAGCTTTTTGCTGGACACTTGTGCACTTACTTACTTGAAAATCACTACTTCAATTTGCATTTTAGGATAATTGCTAGAAGGAGTTTTCTGGTGAAATCAAAGAGACTCTTCATTATGGGAATATGATTATTTGCACAAGGTAGGAGTAATAGGAAAACATGACTAAATAAATAGCAAAGTATAGTCAAAGAAGACAAATTATGCTCAACCATTTGCTGAGTGCTACTCATGCATAATTTCACATTTTATCAAGAATATTTATTAAGAGCCTACTGAATGCAGGCAGTTGGCTAGGTTCTGGACATATGGATATAAAAAGTGCCACTCAGACATTACAAGGTAATTATCACAAGAGGACTCTGAAAAAACTTTAAAAGAAAAGCTACATGAGAATGAATAAAAAGAATGAAAAATAATACTAGAGATTGCTAATTTAAGGGAAGAAAATGATTTATTTAGATTTATTAATTGGCTTCAATGCTTACAAAAATTATGGTGACTAACTCTTCTCCATGACAGCTGGGTTTCAAAAAGGGGGAAACAAAATCGAGCTGTGGTTTGAAGGTTGAAGAATTTAGATCAGATTGAAAGAAAATTAAAAAAAACAAAAAACTGGTTAATACTTCTAAACACTTACTGAAAGCAAGTGTCATCTTTTTTTAAAAAAAATCTATTTTAAAATATAAATACATTCTTCTGACTTGCATAATTTGGCTGTATACCAAGATGGTGGAGATGAATTGAGATTAACTTAACTTTCAAAATGCCCTCTAACCTAAAGGTTTGTGAGTTAGATTGCTGTCAGAGCTTTCCTGGGAAGCCCAGAAGGACCACTGCTCAGGTTGTCACTCTCTTCCGTGGAGGAGGTGATGTGTGGGAGAAAACTGTGGGAGTGACTGGCAGGAATCCATGTTCGTCTCTTCCTTACATCATGATTTCTTAGGTTTCAGAGAGTTCTACAATGTAAGTAAGCATGTGATGCTGTGATTTGCTGGCACCTCTAGTCAGAATATTAAAAAGAAAACAACAAATTTTGAAGCAACACCATGAAAGTAAAGGATTTGGAGAATATTTCTGTTCTGGAGTGCGGTTTTTGTGTTTAGAACTGAAAGTAGTATGTCCTTCTTGACAGATATAGTAACCATTCCAAAGAGATGTTTCAATTTTTTCCCATGCATTGTTCACCCACAAAAGAAAACCCAGGAGTGTGATATGTTAAAAGAATGAGAGAAGTGAAACTCAGAAAAATTGGTGATAAGAAACAAGCATATAAAGTTATCTGTGATAATACATTGATTTTTGATTAAGATATAGAAACTTGTCAGTTTAGGCAGTTTAAATCTTATTTCTCTCTAATTTAGGAAAAATCTCTCTCTCTCTATCTCTCTCTCTCTCTCTCTCTCTCTCAGTGTGTGTGTGTGTGTGCGTGTTTACTCTGAAATGCCTAATTTTGTTTTAAAGATCCAGAGTAGCATAGAGCTGCAGTAAATTCTTGGAATTTTCCTGGTGGGGAGCATTGTGAGAATACTGCTAATGAAACCAAGGACTTGGGCTTCAACCCCATGGAACTCTTAGTTCTGCTAGGTCCCTGGCCCCAGATTGTCCCCCAAACATCCAGTTGTCCTGGCAAGAGTGTATGTGTCATTCAGCTTACATCTATCACCATATTGGAAGAACTATTGGATAGTCTTATCTTTTTGTGAAAAATAAAACATATTTCAGTGTACTTCAAATGGATGGATGGAGGCATTTTTTTTTAATGTAGGGCTGTTTATTTGCATTAGATTGATTTTAGCATACAGTATGAATGTGCATGCCTTAGTGTTTAGCTTGGTCAACAATGAAAATTCCCATTTGTCATCATGAAAGACTCCTTTTTAAGCAGTCAGCCAGATCAGGCTCAGATGTCATCCATGATTACATAGTTTGGATGTTTTGTTTGTTGAAATAAGTTTGATTTTAGCCCACCTGTTAGCTGGGAGCAAAACTCTTACGTGGTGAGGCCTTGTGGGAGAGAGGAAAATAAATTGACTTGGTATATTTGCAATGTCTAATGTTTAACCTGGAACATTTCTCTCTAGGAAATTTCTACAGGCAGTCTATGCTGCTTTCCCCACCACCCCTCCTCACCTTCTAGCAGTAAGTGTTTTTGAGTTTCAAAGATTTATGGACCTCCAAAGCCATCTTTGCTATTTCAAATCATATAGCTTAATGTAAACTAGGCTGCCAACTTTTGGAAATTGTTATAAAACAAGTCATTTATTATTACCCAAGTTGCATTTTGTTAATTATATACTAATTGATAAAAATCCATATTCACAGACTGTTTTCCTAAACGTGAGCAGATAACTCAATTTCCAGTAGTTCAAGTTTTGCATTAGCTAGTATGGGATTTTCCACAGCTGGTTTTCAAAAGGCACAATTAAAAAATGATTTGGAGTATCAATTTTTAAATTATACATTTATATTTTTTACTATAACCAAAAGATTATTTTATATGGCTTTTTCAAATATATAGCTTGTTTCTCATGAACGCTCAAATGACTGATATTTAATTTAGTCAAGTGGTATATAGAAATTGGATTAAATTACCTTTCTCCTAGCTGGCACTTCCCCTAATCAGATTGCTATTCCCTTGTGTTTTTCCTGTTTCAATTATTTTATCAATAATATTGATTAACTTTGTCTGGCTCGCCTTACATATTAGTCAACCTAAACACCTACTTGGGTATATATAGCCAATATGATTTGTTGCTGGGAATTTTCAGCATTTTTACTTAGTGACTCTTATTTATTTCGAAACTCTTCCCCTCTCCCACTTCTTTAATTCACTTGCTCATATTTATTCATATTCAAATTGTAATTCTCCATCTGTTTAGGAATTCCCTTTGTTCTCTCTTATAGTATCAAGTTAGTGGAGTCCTGTGCATCAAATTTGGCATCAAGTGGACCTGCCCAATGGTTATTATAAAAGTATTCATTCATGGAAAGACAGTCTTGGCTAGCTGTCTGCATTTTAATCTGTGGAAATGTTAGCTTAGCTTGTGTCCCAGACACCATAGGATCACTCTGAATTTTAAAACCATAATGGCAGCCTCCCAGTGACCCTAACAGATTATAGACTATGACTTTGCTTACAGTGTCTCGGGAAGGGGAGTCTAGAGATGAATTGCTGTATGCATCTGCTATTATTTTAGGACTCCTTGAATGTGAGAGTGTTTGACGCTCAAGGGAATGACACTAATCACAAATGTATGGCTTCTTTTGGTAGTAAAAAAATAATATCACATTCTTTTATTGAAATTTTTCTGAGTAACTATTTATGTGCCAGCCATCATGCTAATTAGATTCACAAAGGCAAGGAGTTACAGCCTTTATCAAGCTTGCTGTCTGGTAGAGAAGGCAGATCAGCAAACAAGCCGTTATCATGAAGCATGCTGTATAAGAGAGTGCAGGGGCACAGGGTATTAGAGGGCATTACCACAGACCAGGGAATCCTCACAAGCCTCCTGAAAGAAAAAGCATTTAAGTTGAGACTCAGAGGGGATGAGTAGATATCAGCCAGGCCAACAGGGGGAGGAAGAGTGTTCCAAATAAAGGGAACAGCATGTGTGAACATCTGCAGATGAGCAAATGTGTGGCACATTCGAAAAATATACACAGGTTCTGTTTGGCTGAAGCATCAGAAGATATTGGGATGGAAGGGAGGGTCGGAGATACTTGAGAGATGAAATGGGAAGTAGAAAAGGACCAAGCCACTAAGGATTTTTAAAAAGGAGTTTTGACTTTCCCTTAAAACCGACTGGAAGTTATTGAGGGGTTTTCGGCAGTGAATTGACATGATCAATCTTGCTGCCACAGTAAGTTTGGAGGCCAGGAGACCATTTAATGAAGACGAATGTGGTACTTGTGATGGGAGAGGCTGTGGAGATGGTAGAATGATCAGCTTGGAGAAACAGGACTTAGTGCTTGACTGGATGTGAGAGAAATGAAGAGTCAACAGTTGAGCGGTTCTTGGATTTCTGGCCAGGGCAACTGAATAGATGGTATTGCAGTTCTTTGAGATGGGGGGAACGTTTGTCTTTTGATAATGGTGACAGAAATATATGAAATGTTAACTCTTTGAACACTGAAACATTGAGCCAACCCAAATTTTGGAAGATGTACAAAACCAGAACTCTTCATGGGTGCATGAGAATGTGTGTTTCTTTAGTGTGTGCTCGATATTGTTCTAGTCATTTTACAAAGATTGTGTGATCTAATCCTCACAGCAACCTTATGAGGTGGGTGGTTATTGTTCCCATTTTATGGAAGAGGAAGTTGGTGGCCAAGACATGGTCCTGCAGAGCTCACAGCCAAGAGGGCCTGCGTGTTAACGTGTATGTTAGTGCCAAGGGCAGCATTTCCTACCAAGTTAACAGAATTAAGTAAAGTGGATCATGCAGTGTCTTTTTCTTCCTGAAAGGGCATTTGGAGAGTGAAGGGATTTATTTATTATATGGATTTATTTATTATACTTTGACTTAGTGGTGATAGGAAGGAGAATATATATATAAGGGAGACTAAAAAATAGGAAGTGATTGCAAAAAAGGGGCATAATTTTTTAAATTTTCTTAATATCCTTCCTTAACAAGTCATCATTAATCACAAACTCTTGCCTAGAGTTATTTTAGCTGTATTATTCTCAATTGACTTTGTTTTTTTTTTTGCCATTGCTACTATTCCCTATAGGTCAGAATATTTACGCTGAATGTTTCCAACACATTACTTGAAATGGCTTTGGAATGTCTACTTATAAAAGGGTTCCCACAGGGAACCAACAGTCTTTTTATGTGGAAATTTACTATAGAGTGTGAAGAGATTAGAGAATGAGATATTGAGCCAAGAACCATGAATGCTTTAAAAAAAATTTTATTATCATGTTTACTGTCAACGGGCCATTCATTTCCTTTAGTTATTCTGACCAGATGTTTTGAGTCACAGAGACCATGTTACCAGGCAAACAAAGCAACTTGCAGGATTGGAGGAAGTTCCGGAATAGGGTAGGCATCATACTTTGGAGACAAACTGCATCTTTCCCCCAAGATCTCAGGGTACAAATCACCTGAGCTCTGTGGGCCCCACTTTCTTCATCTGAAATATGGAAATAATAATACCTTTAAAGGGTTTCTGTGAAGATTAGAAATACAGAGACATGTACTAAGCCCCTAACATTGTGCCTGATGTATAGTTAGAACTCAATAAATGAAAAGAATGCTACGTTGCTGCTGATGTTAATAAGAGCTGCGTGATTTGAGTAGTTGGTAAATGGAATAAGACATCGTATTGAATGATTTTGCAGGCTCTGGTCAAAAAGAGAAAATGTGCATGTAAGTACTTGTTCAATTACAAAACCCTCTGCAGATTCCAGGTGATACTTATCACTCTTTCTGACTGGAGTGACCATAGAGTAGATGTTTGATAAGTGGTTAAGATTAATGCATAAACACACAAAAGAGGTAATATTTTAGTAAATAAAATAGCACTCTACATTTGAGTGAATCTTGGAGTTTTTCTTCACATATTGAGGGTTTACATCATTTCACAAAGACAGATGTAGAGAGAGTAAAAATTACACATGTGATTTAGCTAGGATATTTTCAATAAGCAAAAGAAAATGTCTATGTCTTATTTTAGCAGAAAAGGAATTTTTGAAAATATGTTAGATATCCTTTAAAACAGCGGTCCCCAACCTTTTTGGCACCAGAAATGGTGCTCCAATGAGAATCTAAAGCCTGATGGTCTGAGGTGGAGCTGAGGCAGTGATGCTAGCACTGGGGAGCAGCTGCAAATACAGATAAAGCTTCTCTGGCTTACCCACCACTTGCCTCCTGATGTGCTCCCTGATTCCTAACAGGCCACAGACTGATTATGGTCCACAGCCCCGGGAGTTGGGGACCCCTTCTTTAAAACCTCTGATAGAGCTGAAGAAAGGTCAGAAATGAGCAGTTACAAAGGAGTCAAGGCGACCACAACCCAGATGATACTGCCATTTACTATCAGCACCATTGAAAAATGGAGACATCCAGCTTCTCAGACACTGCCCCAAACTTTTCATAGTGGATATTGCAAGCACTAGCCATAGAGATTGGACTTTGTTGTTAATGATGGCACCGCTTTCACCTTCTCTGCTTTGTTGAATCACTGGTACTGGTGTAAAAGCCTTGGGTGGGACTGTTGGGCCCAGCAAAGGTCACGTTCTAATGGCTTAACTGCAGTAGGGCTGATAAAGTGAATATTGGCCTTTTTAACTTCTGTGGGTGGTGGAGGGATCTACCTTCCTCCAAGCTTCATGTGGTGGGAACTCTATTCTAATAGAAAATGTATTCAGATGCTAGAAAGCCCAAATATGCCAAATATTTACACATCCCTTGGTGGTCCAACATTAGCATGTATTTTGTTTCTGCCAAAATCCATGCTGACGTTTTTCAAACCTCTGAAAACATACCTATTTTCTTCTTCAAAAGGAAATTACTCACATTCTCCTTAATTACTACATCTGTTCCAAGGTTCTCTGAGTGATGTCTGTTCTTTTTCTAGTTCTACTGTTGTCCCATCTCAATATTTTGCAACCTATATCCTAAACTAAATAATAAGTGTAACTATTATTATATCACATAAGTCAGTGGGGTAAAGGGAGAGAGGGGAAAAGGATGTTAATTATGGACACAATATCCAATATTTACATGACACTGCAAGAAAGGAAATGAGAATCATGAGATTTGAGAATGGTATTCATGACTTTCTTTTCTACTATCCATAAATTTTTCCTTCTTACCTTTAATTAGTACTTCATTTGCTTAGGATTCTAAACTGGTGAGGTAGCCCCAATTTTTGTTCTGGAGGGATCTGAGCTCTTGGTAGTGTTCTCTATATTGAATTGCTGATGTCTTCCATTAACTTCATTATTTTTAAAATACTATTAAAAAGAGAAACTATACATACGGTTTGTAGAACAATAAAATTGACATCTGTGTACTATATTCAGCTTTAGAAATACAGAACAAATACAGTTAGAGCTCCTCGTGTCTCTCCTCAGTCTCACTTCCTGCTTCTTCCAAATATGTAAACACAATCTCGAATTTTATGTAATCATCCCTTTGCATTTCTCTATGGTTTTACTTCATGTGTATGTAATCCTAAACAATACATAGTTAAGTTTGTCATTTGATGTAAATGGAATCGCACTGTATGTATTCTTTTGCAACGTGCTTTTTTGCTTGACACTGAGTTTTGCAGTATTCACCCGTGTTATGAGGAGCCGTGGTTCTTTCATTCTCCTTGTGGCACTGTGTTCCTTTTTGTGTATATAATGCTATTTATTCATTTTCTAACTGATGACATTTGGATTATTTGTGATCTTCCCTTCCTTTCTTTTTTTGTATTACTATTGTGAATACTTTGTACAGGTATCAGTTCACAGGTGTAAGAGGTTCTCTCTAAGAGATTTATATCTACGGAAGCAAAACTCTTGGTGTGTCTAAGAGCCAATGTCTGTTTAATCCTCAGTGGGCTGAGTATTTCATGACCCAACAGGGTATATTTCTCTGATTAGTGGTTGTGGATCTCACTGAAAATGCTTTGAGGAAAACTCAAAAGTATTTTTTTGTGATATTGTAGAATCCTTCGGCAAGAGTACCAGGCCTCCTGGTATGAGGGTACCTCAGGGGCTATTAAGTCTGGTAATTGTGTGATTTGACAACTGGTACTCTAAGCCAGGCCTCTATTTATAAGATCTGGAGATTTTTTTTTCACAAAAAATCAAGTAGCGGATTGTATAACTCTTTTAATCTTAGAAATACCATGATCGTTTAGTCAGCATCATAGGTTCTTACAGATCAGTTCATTGTAGTTACCGTATTGACTCTGCTGCTTCTCATGGTTACTTATGGTGCCTACTTTGTCTCTGGAAAAGGAATGCTGCTTTCTCTTCTGTTACCCTAGAATCCTGATGCCCCATTTAAACCAGAGAGCCCATGTCTAATACAACATCTTCCACCAACATGTCTGATCTGGAAAGAACAACTGCTAGAACACTATTAGTGTTGTTGGAGCAACATTTCTCACCAATGTGTTTCTCAAGACCTCATTGAAGGAAGTGTATTTGAGATCATCACTTGAGTCTCATAGATAAGAGATTAGTGGGTGGAGCGCTCATGAAAAATCTGCTGCCATTTCTATCTCCTTAAGTCTTCCGATCACTTCCTCTGAGTCAGTTATCAATTAATTTCTGTTAAGGAAGAGACACAGGAAATATCTTCAACTTTACAGGCCATATATTAACTGTTGTAACTACTCAACTCTGCTGTTGTGGAATGAAAACAGCTATTGACAATCTGTGAGTGAATGGGTATGGCTGTATTCTAATAAAACTTTATTGGAAAACAGAAGACAGGCAGAATTTGGCCCATGGGCCATAGTTTGCCAAACTGCTCTGATTTTGACATCTTAAGTTCATTTAATGAGGGCCACCACTAAGTCCCAGTTTTAATCAACTAGCTAAGCAAAAGTTCAGAGCTGTTCTTAGCAGCTCAAGATAGAATATTATATTCAATATCTCTAGAAAGTTATTACCTTTTATTACCAGGGTAATAAAAGAATAATAACTGGTCCAGTGTTAGTCTTAAGTAAAATCTTAAGTGAACACATTACCAGAGACTGTGGAATTATTTAAAAAAAATTTCCACTAAACATGCTTCAGGATCACTGTATTCCAATTAGCAGTAACCCATAAACTAGAAGCCGGTTTTATTTGCAAGAGCTATCTTCCCTGCTCCATACTTGGTTTCCATCCTGTGTTCATTCCAGATAATAGTGCCACTGCCCATCCAGGTTTGAGAGTCAAAACCCTCCTTCATCCTTAATGTTTAATTAAGGACTCCCATCAGTACCTATTCCCAAGTATCTGGAATTCATCCACTTCTTTCCACCACCACCACCACCACCACTACCATCATAATTCAAGCTACTACAGATTTATCTTAATAGTCTCCCATATGCTTTCCTTGCACCTATTCTGCTTCTTCTGCATTCTGTTTTCTATTTGTAGAAATACAAATCTGATCTTACCATTGAATTTAAAACTCTTCAGTGACTTCCCATTACTCTTAGCCTTGAGATAAATACCTTAACTTAGCCTACAAAGCCTTACTTATATCAGCGTTTTTCAAACTTCAGAGCATGACCCTTTAGTACATTGAAAATCAATTTAGTTGTGATTAAGATATATAAAAATAAAGTAGATGATATCAGATTGCACTATGAGTAGTGAAGGTAAGTACTGATTTGCGAAACTGTGATTTCGATTTAGCGTTTGTGTGCAAATTAGGTTGCAGTGTAAGATGTATTTCTTCTTCTGAGTGGTGGTCAATTAAATTCTGAAAGATTCTGTCCTATGAGTTCTTCATATTCTTCCAGATCCATTCTTCTTCCCTTTGCTCCATTTTCTCTGACCATGCCACTCCCCATCAAATGGTAGGGTCAAATTTTTCTTCCCTACAAACATGAATGGGGCTTTGGACTGCCTGGAAGACGAGAATACAGTGGAAGTAACGTTGCATGACTACTGGCCTTCCTTTCATCCATGGTGTATCCCAGACTGCCTCTTACCTTGGGCCTTTGTCCATCCCTGTTCTCCGAGTTTGGAACATTCTACCCCATTTCTTCATTTGCCTCTTTGGCTCAAACTTACCCCACCTCAGGTATCCTCGGGGAAGCCCTCTCTGACCTTTCTAACTAGATCAAATTCCCCCATTATTAGTACACACATATCAGGGTTCCCTGCTTTGCAACACTTGTTACAGCTGAATGTACCTTTGTGGGGTTGAATAGTTGATTAGAGTCTTTCTCTCTGGATTGTAAACTCCAAGAGGTCACGTACTATGCCTGCTTATACTATCTTTGTACTGCCCCACCATCCCAACATCAAATACAATGTCTGGCACACAGAATATTTTATTTTTAAAGAATAGTAATCACACTGCTTTCTTGGTGCATAAAAATAGTTGTAGTCAGTTTTTGCTTTTAAATACTTTTGTTTCTTTTACGATTAGAAATTTTTAGATATTTTTGAAAACAAGGGTTTCCAGTTATTAAGTACATATAATAAATTACCTGATAACTTACTAGCATAAAACAATGGCATGTTTTGCTCATGGATTGTGTGTGTCAGGAACTCAGGGAGAGCACAGCAGAGATGGTTTTTCTCTGCCTCATGATCTCTGGAGCCCTAGCTGAAGATTGAAGGCTGAATGCTGAAATCATTTGAAAGCTTGTTCACTCATGGGAGTGATGGCTGTCAGCTGAGTCTTAGTTCCTCTATACCACGTGGTCTCTCTCTGTGGGCTAGAGTGGATTTCTTCACAGAATGGTGATGGAGTTTCAAGGACAAGTAGGGAGGGAGGCAGACAGAGAGAGAGAGAGAGAGAACACACACCCAATCACAGCACTCAGATGTCATGTAGTGTCACTTTGATTGTCCTTTATTCTTCCAGGAAGTCCAAGTCCTGTCCAGGATTTTAGGGAGGTGAAACAGACTTTACCTCTTGAAGGGGAGTAGAAAGATTCTAGAAAAGGAAATGGGCCAGAAATATTGCCATCATCAGTTTTGGAAAACACAGTCTGCCATACGGGGAATTTCTTTTGCTTATAGCTTTTATGCAGTTATTGTATACCTTCAGATGTCAATATATTTGATAATTACTTTGTGAGTTAACACACAGGCTATCTTCCTTTCCATTTCTCTTATTTTCTTTTATTTTTTTTAGCATCCTGAAATGAAGAACTAATTTTTTACTTAATTGCTTTCAGAATTAGCACACTATATATATGATTTATTACAATCTATAAACAATTTCTTTTTATTGGTTTTCTGGTTGGTGAGGAAGCACCACTATGTTCTGGGATACTTTTTCCTGTACAATGTTGTCAGTATAGGAAAAAGAACATGAAAGAGCTATTTAATTTGATCTTCAGAAGTATAATTCATCACTAGAACTGAGTAGAAACATATTAACATGTGGTATTTAATATGCTAAATTTTTAACAGTCACATGCAGATATTTAAAAACGTGACTTCATAAATTATGAAAAAATATATAAACACATTTAGATATTTCTAAATATATCTAAATATTTTATTATATCCAGATATTTGTATTTAGATATAAGAAATAGAGGTTAATTCTAAATATAATTATTTAATAACTTTTGTGGTTAATTTTTTTTTATTAGGTCATATTTACATTTTTTTCCACATATTTTTCTTTTCTTTCTTTGTCTTGTATTCAGCATTTTGGAAATCTCCATTCCACCCCTCTTAATTTCTTCCATCCTCTTTTCATTTCCTTATCTTTTTACTTTATTTACTAACCTTTGACCGCTTAGCATGTTGCCTTTCAAGCCTTTATTGTGCTTATTAAATATGATTTAAAAAAAAAAAAAACTTCGGCAGCCAGCTTCTCACTTGATCTCTTTTCAGTGTTTATAACATCTTATTTTCAAAGTTAAAAAGTATACATGCTGTGACGTCTTGATTAAATGCAGATATTTTGAGGGTCAAGTATGTGCATCGTTGACCGTACCCTCAGCCCAAGTGATTTTTTATTTCTTGATAACATTTCTATTAGCATGTTAATTTTGGCAAAAAATACTCCAGATCATTTCAGTAAGTGGTTTTTGAAGTTGACATGGATTAATGATTTGAATAGAAAAAGTAATGAAATATCAGGGAGTCAAATTTATAGGTAAGATAAAACAGATTACAATGAGGAAAATTTAATAAATGAAAGAGTTGCTTAATAAATGAATGAGTGAATAAGTGACTAAATAACTGCTTACAATGCCATGACCATGTTTAGTGATCGTTATTTATTAAAGGATTGGATAAAAAAAAAAAAATATATATATATATGTCATCCATTCTAATGAAAGGAAATAGAATTTTCTGTTGCCAGATTTTGAAGACTTATTTGCTAAAATTACTTGAGGTCATATAGAAGACTATGGTATAAAATTTTCCTATCTAACTGGAAGACATGTAGGAAGAAAATTCACTAGTAATTTGGCAAAAGTAATTCCTGTTTCCTTCAAATAATGTAGATGAAGTATATGATTTAGAAGTTAATAAAAATGAAAGGTTTTCATACACATATTAGAAGTGAGACTGCAAACAATAATGTGTTAGTTCCATTTGTTATTTAGGCCACATAAAGATTTTTTTCCTAATTGATCTGAGGTACATTTTCTTTTTCAGAAGTAGATAGCTATCAATTATTACTCAAAGAAATTAATAAAGACTTCACATGAAATTATGAAATAAAGCCGTTATATCAAAACATTTGCACTACATGAGAGCAAGTCTGCTTCTTTCTTTTGATGTTGCAAAGTCATCATGCCACTGTGCTGGGTTGCTTATCAAGAAAGAGTGGCAAAAAAAAAAAAAAAAAAAAGAAAGAGAAAGAGAAAATGGCTGTCATTTAGGAGCTTGTAATGTAAGACAGATAGGAAATACTGATAAAGGTATAAGACAAAGTTAACACTGAACTGAGACTTGATTGATTTGTTAATATCATGTTTAAGCAGTGGGTTAATGTATATTATAAGGCTGTGAGTGAAGGGAGAGCTGTGGGAATTACATGTCACCACAGGAGAGATCTTTTTCTGTCTTCAGTTATATAGGAAAGATTTTATAGAATGGGTGTGATTACAGTAGCTGTTTGAGTAAAAGAAGGGAGACATCTGGAAGAGCTGGGAACACAAGAAGGCAAGCTGATGTATGCCAGTATGTATCTTTATCCTACTGGAAAAGACAAGGAAAGGCATCCAATTTTTGCCTTTTATTTCAATATTCTTTTTTCCCCAAATATTGTATTTGTAGAGTAGGGAAAATAGTTCTGTTGCTTTTCACTGTAATTCACTTTAATGATGAAAATACCTAGTTTCTATAACTGCAATTTAAGCCTTTTGGGAACGCAACTGGGCACCTCTGTGCTAGGGAAGGGCTCATCACAGGATTGAGAAATATATATTAAACCGCAGCTTAACCTTCTCTTATTCAGAGTGAATGGTGTCCATTTAAAATATTACTCCTTATAGATACTATTTCCCTGCCCCTCAGTGGCTGCGGGCTCTCTACCCTTTCCTTCTGAACCCTCTCTGCCCACAATAATCTAGAAAGAGATGGACTAGCATTGAATCAAGAAAATAATCTGCCTTCCACATTAGCAAAGCAAATTTACAAGACAAAAATTCCTAAGTGTTCTTTGTGGTGGTCCATTTTAAAAGGCCAAGTCTTCAGATAATTTAGGAGACAGAATTCCTCCTCTTTTGAAGCTAGACAGAATGACTTTTCAGTGCAAGGTTGCCCAACCAATACTGTTTATACAGGGTGACCCTTTCCTTTGATTTATTATTCTACTACCCCTGAGTGTGAAGATTGCTGTTTATCTTTTGATGCCTATGGCGGGTTTTAGAGTCTTTGGAACAGTATGTCTGGAAGTAACTTTCAGCCCAGGGTTGTTTGGTAGTCGGTAACCTGGAAACCTAATTGCAACAACAAGCCATCCAAACACAGTTATTCTTCTGAGTGCTCATAATGAAAGTAATACCAGGAGGGATCAGCCAGAAATTGACTAGACAGCCCTCGCAAACAAAATTGGCTTCTAGTTTATGGTTATTGCTAATTGGGGTACAGTAATTCTGAAGCATGTTTAATAAAACTTAAGAAAAAATAATTCCACAGTCTCTGGTAATGTGTCGCTGAAGACTTTAGTTGGGATTAACACTGGATGAAGTATTGTTCTTTTTCATGTGATGGTTTAAGTAGCTGATTTTTTTCCCTCTATATCTAAGAAAGTGTTAGAGACCTGCTTTCTTAAATAAATGTGCTTTTTTTCCCCTTCAGTATTTCATATCACGTAAAGCACTATGATTAATTGCAAAGAAACACAGCATGGAAATTTGAACACAAACAAGCCCCTTCTCTGACTCTATTCATTTATTTCTTCATTATAAATAAAATGCTGGTGGAATAGAAAATAGTAGAGGGAAGACTCAATGTTTCATGTGTGATTGATTTTGTGTCATCTCATGGATTCCTTGAATTATTTCTATTGAATGAAATTAAGGCATACAGTAAGTTAGGCCTCTTGTTATAAGACCTAGATTAATCATAGAAATAGGTTCATTCCAATTTTGGGGTGGTAGAAGGAGTTTCTGACTCTCTAACGTTAGGTGGATAATGTTGTTTTGCCTCTGTTGTCAAACTGTTGTCAAACTGTTTCTTTCATTCCACATTATCACCATTATTCCTTACCTTACCTTTATAATTTTGAGATTGCAGGGTAAAAATAAGGAGTTGAAATGAAGCAGAAATGTAGTGGTATTTTTTCCAACGAATTGTAAAACAAACTTAAGTTGATAAAAATTTAATTGAACTTTGTTTTTCTCCTTAATGTAGTACTTTATGCTCAGGAAAACAAACAAACAAACAAACAAACAAGTAAGCAAGCAAGCAAGCAAACTTGATAAAGGTTTTCCAAGAAGTCTATCTTAGGTGCAAAAGGAGTGAGGGTAAACTTTCTCCTTTAATTTGTGTTATTTATTATTTTGTATCTGTCTCCCTGCTTTCTACACACCTGTATACAATCTGAGTAACTAAGCTTATATTTTGCCTGAATAATCTCTCCAGACCTTAATTTATATATTTCCATCAGTAAGAAATGTTTTTATATGAATGTTTCAGTTTAGCATTGTTTCATTGAGAGATGGTATAGTGGAAAGAAATGGATTTTGGAAGCAAATAGATCTGAGTTTTAATTCTGATTCTGGGACCTAAAGTACAGTTTCCTCATTGGGATCTGGAAAAAAATCATATCAGTCTTGGTGCTGTAGTTACCAAGAAATACTAAGTGAATATCTACCAAGTGTCAGATGCTGAACTGGATGATTGGGATGAAAAATGAGAAACATGTGGCTCCTACTTTCCAGGGATTAGCTTGTTGTCTAGCCAGAATAATAAATATGCACACAAATAACCATAGTATAATGTGAACATCTACCACAGTGTTTAAGCCCAATGTACCAACGGGTATGCAGTTAAGATTACATGACAAGGGGATCAGAGAAGGGGCACTTGGAATGTAGCTCGGTCTTGGAAAATAAGTAGTTCAGTAGACTTACTGAGGGTGTGGTGAGAAGGCCGTGAACAAGGACATAAAAGCATAAAGTTTCATAGCTGTGTTGTCCACTAGTATGGACAGCCTCTGAGATGTCATAGGCCATGGGCCATAAACTTGACAGAAATGCACTCTGGCTTTAACAAGTCCCCAAAGCAGTGACTCTCAACTATTTCCCTTCTCCCCAAAGATATTCATATATAAGTTGTGGCCCCAGTTAGTTGAATTCATAAACATTGCATAGTCAGATGTCTAAAGCACAGCTAGTTCAATATCCCTTGTAGCCTACTTTACAGGAATCTAAGCTCTTTATTACCTGGAGATCTAATAAGCTGTAAAGGTAAATCTCCACAGGGGAATCCACTTTAAAATCCTCAGTTGCAGATGACTCCGTGACAAAAGTGGAAGTCTGAGAATTACTCTGTGATCTGAGCAGTAAAGCTTGTCAAGTTTCTGTATATAAGGAGGAGATACATGGTCTTGGAGAAAGTATTCCTCTTTGGTTCTTGAACAGATAGCATTTATTAGACATATGTGACACACAAATTCTTCTCGTTCATTGTCAGGGAATGTATACACTTCACTTAAAAAGTAGTGTATGTTTTCTTCCTTGGAAATGGAAGAACATTAATCTAGATCTCATTTCCTTGTGCTTGCCATTTTAGCCATCTGTTGGAGAGTAACAAATGCTGGCCATCGAAGTGTAAATTAAGCTAAATATATAAGCTAAATATATAAGGCAGAAAATAATACATACAAAGGGCAAGACAAATTAGCACATTGGCTAGGCTTTAAAAAGTTCTTTTATTTAAAGAGTATTCATTCTGTTTACTAGTTACATCCTATATCTTCATTATAAGTTTATAGTACTAATAGAGTGATTAAAACTGGATTGTGGCAGTGAAAACTAATTACGTATGTGAAATTCAGACGCATCACATGCTGCCAGTTTCTAAAGACCCTGAAGGTATTAGAAGAAATTAGTTTCAAGTAAGTAGGTTCACAAAGAGAGTGTCATTAGAAATTAAAACAAAATGCTTATGTAGAGTAGAAAGAGCTCAGGATTTATAGTCAAAAGTTCTGGGCTATGTTGTTTTATGGACTCGGTTTCCTCAGTTGTAAATTGGTTATAACAGTACCCGTCCTAACCTAGGTTTCCATTCAACTCAGCTCATCAAACACATGTCCAATTAATTGTAAACTCTGACAGTCCAGGGGTCCTGACCGACTCGTTCATAGTCATGTGGAATACTCCACAGATGTTTGTTGTGGTTGCCTGCAATTGTGCCAGGCACTGGACTGCACGGGAGGAATGAGGATATAGTAAAACACAGTCCCTGGGCTCAGAGAGTGAGCCGTCTATCTGGGAAGACAGCGGTCAACAAATACTATAACTAGAATACAGACAGCATGGTATGGATTAGAGGATGTAAGTGAAAGTTCTTCATACATTCTTATGTTTTTTTTTTCGTCTGCTAAACTTTGGCTTCTTTTTCATATTCATTTTTCTTTATTTCTAATCTATATGTCACCCAGCTCTTAAAAATCTTTGTGTGATTTTCAATTTTAAAGATCGTTTATAGTAAACTTTAAAATTTTGCTTTTTACTCTCCTGGGAGTAAGAAAAGATGGCCTTTTGTTGGTTGCTATATTTTAAAAATGAAGATTTATTTTATTTATCATTAGCTTGAATCAAAAAGGGTAATAATGAATTTATTGGCAAAATGAAAAGGGCTGATTTAATATATTTTAATTTTAAACGATTTTGGATTAGGCCGCACTTTGATTATTCATAACCCTTCTCTTCTCCATGAACAGGGAGAATGGAGGTTTTGTGTAGGTGTGCTTGCTAACAAAATTGCAAATTATGCATAGGTACATATTCTTCTTCAATTTTCTTCCTTCCTTCCTTCCTTCCTTCCTTCCTTCCTTCCTTCCTTCCTTCCTCCTTTCTTTTTTTCTTTTCTCTCTCGTTTTGTTTCTTTTTCTTTTTTTTTAAATTCTGTGTGAAACTTGATCAGCAATTTAAATTCTATATTCCTACATATAATGGCAAGAATGAAAAATTATACTAGTTTGTGGTCTGGGATTCAACATGGGAGTGGGAAAGGGAGGCCTGAAAAACTAGCAAGTAGATATTATGGTAGTAAGAATAGGGATGTTTTCAGTCTTCTTAATTTTATTAAAATTAAGATGTGGTAAAATAAAAGTGAGTCATCTCACACTTATAAGTATGTGTTTGTTTTTTGTAACTAGGCCTTGCTAACATGCTAAGGAATAATTTAGGCAGAGAGATATGAGTGAGATGACAAAGAAGAAAGAGGCAGAATAAGAAAAATGTTTTGGATTTTCTCTAGTAATTTATTTTAAAAAATAATAAAAATCCACTCCACCTGCTAAATGTACTTTGGAATTACAAAAATTTTTGTGGAACATATTTGTCAGAAACTTCTGGACTAGAATATGGTGCCAGTGTACCTGAAATTCTTGATTCATTCTCTGTGTAATAACTTTGTAGAGGTGAGGATACCAGGACTCCCTGGTGATGTCTTCAGGATATGAGAGACATCTGGTCTCTCAGACTGTCCTTGCAGATGGGAGCCAAGGTCTAAGTTATCCTTCCAAGGTGGAGAATTGATTGAGGCTTCAGAGTTCCTTCTTGGGGCATCATGACCTTCCTTCCATGCTGTGTTCCCTATCACTAGGAGGATGTTATGATTTATTATTTACTGTAATGCAGAAACTGTTCATGGAGTAATTAAAGACAGTGGCCTGCAAATTTGAGAAGAAAATGTGAGGAAGTGGCTGTCGTGCTCCCTCACTCCTGATGGAGTGCTTGAGTTTGGACCAGGCAGATCTGGAGATTCTGGTTTTGGATTATTCCAACAGGCGAGATTCACTTCAGGGACCTCCTGATTCCGAAGCTTTCCCTTGGACAGGCAGACTGGGAGTAAAATGAACTTGGCCTTATTTAATTGTGTTTGATGAGAACCCTTTTCTTTTCTTTATCTTGCATTGTCTTTAATTTAGTTGAAATATCTCAGACACTAAAGTGCCAAGGCTCTTTAATAAACTACATTCACATAAGCAATCCAGATAGAGAAGGAAGGGAAATATGAAAATGATGGGAAAAAAAGAGAAAACAGGTTTTGATGTTCTTGCTAACAATTATTTACAAGTGAGACACAAAGTATCATAAACTCGGTTTTTTTTTTTTTTTTTTTTTTTACAGTTCTTAGACCAAATGCAGATTTTATTTCTTCAAGTGTTTTCCTTAACAGACTTGCACTCTCCTTAATTTTCTGTTCTTGGTGAATGTATTTCACTGGGGGCAGGCTGCAGATAAGCTCCCAGTGGGCTAATCACATAAGGAGGGTCCCAGTGCCATTGACAGTCTTGAGCTATTATTACTTTCTGAGGTTTTCTTATGCTTTTAGTTAAGGAAAAAACCTCTCTGAACCTTGAACATTCTTCTTTGTCTACATCATGTGCTTTGACCTCCTGGATAGTGCAGTTTTGATGTGGAGGTGAGGTTCCTTTGACCTAGTTCTACCCTAAAGGAATGCAAATATTTTCCCAATTAAGCTAGGGTTCACTGGTTAACAACAAACCATTGTTTCTTATTGTTCTGAGCTAGTAAGTCTGGTATTTGAAAAAAGACCCCCCCTCCCGCATTTTGCATATTAATGACAAAAACCATGACTAATCTTCAGGAGATAATTGTGCTTTCTTCTGTTTTAGTATTGCAAGAAATAGTTCAGTGTCAGATTTAGCTTGACTTTTTCTTATTCTTTTCAACTTGTCTGTCTCTTGGCTTCACAAAGTAATAGAGAGTCAAGTTTCTTTGAAACTAAACCCCAAACCAAATGCAATTACACAACAGCAGTATATAAATTTATCCTAATTACAAACAAAAACTATTGTTGGGTTTCTCAGGAGGTGTTTTTTTTTTTATTACATTTTAAAGGCAGAGTTGGTTGTGGCTGATTATTGAGAGAAAACAGGGCGAGAGAGGTGAAGACAAATCAATGGAGGCCTCCTATGTATCAGATTTTCAGTCATGATAAGGAGTATTAAACATTACATTTGTTTAACTTTTTATTTTGAAATAATTTTAGATAAAAGTTGCCAAATAGTGCAGAGAATTACTTATACATCTTACTTCACCTAGCTTCCTCTGTTACCATCTTATATAACCAAGAAATTGAAAGCAGAAAATTAAATTGATATGATCACCTAATTTACAGTTATTATTAGGTCAGCCCCAATGGTAACAATATTATTTAAATTTTCCCAGTTTCCAGACTAATGTATTTTTTTGATCAAGGATGTAATCCAGGATCTCACACTGCATTCAGTTGTCATGTTGCCTTAGTATCTACTTACTGTTACTGTTCTCTCGTTTTTTATGACCTCAAGAACTTTGAAGGTCTGTTCTTTTGTAGGATGTCCTTCAGTATGGTTTTGCCTGATGTTTTCTTGTGATTGGGTTGAGGTTCTTTATTTTTTGGCAAGAACACCGGGGAATGATGAAGTGCCCTGCTCAGTGAGTGCATCATGTCAGAGGATACTGTTGGGGAAATATAATTTAAAACAAAATCTCTCAATCTAGAAATCCTCTCTAAAGATAAGTAGAGAAAGAAAGCACTTTTATTATTGAAGAAGCATTAAACCAGAATATGATGCACATCACAGGCAATTCACTGAGAGATTGCCAAGACAGAAAGAAATCTTACTCTTTTATATAGCCAAGCAGATGCAACCCACTACATACATTTTTTTCCGAGATAAACTATAATCAGTCCTCAAGTAGAGAACTTGACAGGACCATTTTTCATAATTCACCCTAAATTCACATGGTAGTTGGAATGACCATCTGTGTTAGCTAATTGGCTTTATCCAGAAGATAAACTATTCATAGCTTTATGACAGGAAGTAGTTTTGCAAGTTGGAGCATGGTGCCCACCAAAGATAGGCTCCAGTCCTCCCACAGAAACTGGGAAATAAGGGTACTGTCTCCCTTGATTTTTCCGTCCTAGGTCCTCGAGAACGACATTCCTAGGTCATAAAGCTGACAAAAGGATATCTGATCTTCAAAAAGATTTTATAGACATTTCAAAGAGAGGAGAAAGTACTTACAATTGCAAGTTTTCTAAAGTAAATGCTCTGAGAAAAAGGTGGGTGAGGGGGACTCTCCTATTTTCATTAGGGAGAATTAATCCTCTTAATTTATATTTGTCCTTAGAGTACATGATGTCTTCTTATGGATGATATTAGCTTTGATCAAGTGGTTAAGGTGGTGTCTGCCAGGTTTCTTCACTGCAAACTTACTGTTTTTTTTCTTTGTAATTAATAAGTACCTCGTGGGGAGTTAATTTGAGACTATGGAAATATACTACTCCTCATCATTCAAGGTTCCGCCCACAAATTTTATCATTTGTGAATAGTTCTTGCCTGTAAAAACTGTTACTGCGGTGTTTGTCTAATGATCATTTTCCGTTTCCATTGTTCCTTCTAAATTTGAGTTGGAATTCTGCTGTACAGATGATTAGTCCTTTCTCTCACATTTATTTACTTATTTATTAAATCATTTCTTTATATCAGTATGGATGCATGGATATTTATTTTATTCTCTGAGTTAAAACTCAGTACCATCATTATTCGGTTTATTACTTAAATTATCCCTGCTTTGGCCACTGGGAACTCTTTCAAGATGGCCTTTGTGTTCTTTTGACATGGCCCTGCCATTTTTTGAACGTCATTACTTTCTAGCACCGCAAGATGTTCCAGACTCGTTTTCTATTTTTCCTTCTTCAGCCCTGGAATCAGTTGTTTCTCCAAAGAACCCTAACTCTTTTTATGAGACAATGGTATTTAGAAACCAATATCTGGGCTTTAGGCTCCTTGCTATTGAGAAGTCATTGCCTTTCAGCCCTCTCAGTAGATAGAGCCTTCTCTCCTTCCATTTCTACTACTTAGTTCCTTGTCTCACATTCTTTACAACTGGTTTCTACCCATTCCTTAGAAGAAAACGTTCTCCTTAGTTGTGTTTTATCCTTCCTGTTCTTATACTTTTTCCACAAGTAAGCAGATGCACATACTCACACATACATTTTTTTCTTTCTTACGTGAAGGGTCCATACAGTAAATATTCTTTTTTCTTTTGGTTGTTATTGTTAATATTCTTCTATCATTGCAAGGTGCTTTCTTGTACTTTTCCCTAGTTGTGTGGCTTGTTCCTCTAGATCTCAGGCGATTTTTCCTTGCTGCTGCTCCTTCTGTCCGTAACAACTTTTATTTGGTCGCCAGAGGGATGAACAGAGCCTCTATCATCGATGCCATTTTTTTTCCTCTTGTAGATATTCTTTGTCACTTTGTTTTCTTTCACTTAACGATAAGTCCTGGAAATCTCTGTATTGGTACATAAAGATCTTTCTCATTCTTTATTACAACTTCAGAGCCCTTCATTATATACTTTATATACATTATATACCATACTTTTCTCAATTATTCTCTTATATGTGGGCATTTGGGCCTCTAATATTTTTCAATTACAAATAATATTGCAATGAATAACTTTGCACATAAGTATTTTTGTACTGTTGGAGGTGTATGTTCAGAGCAGATTCTTAGAAGTGGAATTACTGGGTCAGAAGATAAGAGAATGCCAAATTCTCTCCTGTAAGCTTTTTACCCGTTTGCATTCCCTCATCAATGTAGGAGTGTACCCGTCTCCACAGCTTTGAAAACAAAATTGGTTGTCATAATTTTTAATTTTTTATGATCTGGTAAGTGAGAAATGATACCTTGGTGTTGTTTTAATTTACATTTTACTAATTATAAGTTCGAACATTTTCATACATTCAGGTGTCATTTTAGTTTTTTTTTTTTAGTGAATTTCCTTCTCCTGTCTTTTCTCCATCTTTCTTCAGGTGTTTTGTCTATTGTCATTTAACTTTAAGAGTTCTTTATATATTAAGGAAAATAGTTATTTGCGGTATATGTTGTAAATATTTCCTCCTAGTTTATTGTGTTTTGAATTTGCTGATGGTGATTTTTGGTCATGGAAAATGATTTTTTATTTTTAATGTATTCAAATTTGTGTCTTTGTTGAATCATAATTAGAAAACCTTTTCCCACACCAATGTTAAAGAGGAATTCACCCATGTTTCTTTCTGGTACTTGTATGGTTTTATTTTTCACTTTTATATCACTATTCCATTTAGAGTTTACGCCTATCTGTGGTGTGGGATATAGATCTAATTTTCTTTTTTTCCAAAGATATGTAGGCTACTCTGTCTCGGCATCATTTATTAAAAGTCCATCTTTGTCCCAATAATTTGAGATGCCAACTTTATCAAATACTAAATTACCAATGTACTACTTTGGTCTATTTCTGGGTTTTCTAGTTTATTCCACTGGTCTATTTGTCTATTCGTGCACAAATACCATCCTGCTAAAATTAATTTTCTAAATTATAGCTTAAAATTATCAAAATAGTACTTTAGAATAAGTCCATCATTGAAAAATTGGATTTCATTTTTATAAATTCTTTTCCAGTTTTTCTCCATATATATGTACCTCTGTCTGCTTGTATGCATATGTGTATATATGTGGTATTCTTTGCTATGGAAATAGAAGTTTTTATTTTTTATTTAGTAAAATTTGCGTGTATATAGGCATATGCAGATATACATATATACTTAGATAATTATATTTAGATAATTTTTATTGTATTTGCTGTGTAATATTCTAGTCAACATCATTAGGTATATAGCTTTTATCTGCTTCTCAATTATTTTTTCAGGATAAATCAGTGACAAGTTAAGTGTCATAGGGCATTTTATGCCTCTGGGTTTATAATTCCTCAGAATTTTGGAAAACTATTACATTAATTTAAAATGTTATCAGTAATGTAGTTTTGCCCCCAATTTTCTAGCATTGGAAGAATGGTGTTTGATTATTCTCAAGAATATGTAAAAGTTCAGATTTTCTTGAAGTATTATGATTTGGGCAATATTTTGGCATGTGTTTCTTTTCTTGTTTGTTGAAAGTGGTTCAAGCAATCTATTTGGATAAAGAAAGATAGAATTTGCTATGAACTTTCCAGAGTACCAGTTATATTGGATGTCCAGCCTACTGCACTGGTGCAGATGTGGTGATTTGCTTTCCTTGGGCTCATTCTTCCCTCTCCTTTGCCCAGCCAACCTTTTCTATGCCCCTCCTGGGCAACAGAGACCCATGTGAGTCCTCTCCTGGTTGGAGTGGGTTTTACACCCTCCTTATTTGTGACTCCATACATGCGACATGTGTAATTGTAAGACCTCAAAGTTCTGCCCTTGCTTAGCTTCTTGAGATTGGCTGCTTCTCTGATTCAAGAGAGGCTGGAAATCCTCTTTCTCCCTGACCTAACTGTCTCCTACAGGTTCTGCCTTTAGCATATAGAAGGTAAGGAGCTTATCTTAAACTTATTCTGTGTTTCCAACAAAGATTAATAATGCTAAGCAGAAAGAGTCATCTCCACTTCTTTATCTCCATTTCAAGTTCTTAACTCAGTTCAGTACAGTTCTGTCTTCTGCATTCCTCTCACAATGCTCTTGTCAAGCTCTCCAAGGGTGTTGACTAATTCAATGGGCATTTTTCTGACCTCATAGCAGTTGATTCTTCTCTCTCAGTTTCTGGAACACTACAGTCTTTTGATTTACCTCTTACTTCTCTGCCCACTTTTCTTCTGTCTCCTCTGGAATTTTTTATCCTGTATTAGCCAATCCCATGACTTGATCCTGAGCTTCTCTCTTTGCCTTTGACTCCCTCCATTGGTGAGCTCATTCAGTCTCATGGCTTTATATACCATCTATATGCTGATTACCCCTACATTGTATCTCTAGCCTGATACATGAGCTCCAACCTGCCTACGTGGATGACACCTCTCTTTGGAGGTCTCATAAGCATCTAAGATGTACTGCCCCAAACTAGACTTTTTATTCTACATCCAGTGCAAATCTTTCTTCTGTCTCATAAGTAGCAACCTACCCACCTGCTCAAGCTTTTTCTCTCACTATCCAGATGCTTCTTTTAGTAAGTTCTAATTTTTACTTCTAATATATATTTCAGATATACCTACTTTTTTCTTTCTCCTTAGTTATCCCCTAGGAAAAGCCACCACCATCTCTCACATGTATACCTCATCAGCCTCCTTTATGATCTCCTTGCTTCCAATCTTGTTTTCTCCAGTCTATTCTCCATTTAGCAGCGAGAATGATCTTAAAACCTGCAGTGGAGTCTAACTGCACTTAGGCTAAAATTTAGCCTTCTTTCTTTGGTTTATGAGGCCCTGCATTTTACCTGCCAGATTGTTCTTCTCTCTTCTTACCTACTACACTCCAGCTGCTTCAGCCTCCTTTCCATTTCTAAGCATGCTCAGCATTTTCTCTCTTTATAGATTTTATGCATATGTCGTATCTCATGACTGCTTCATTTTCTTCAGAGCGCTTTTTATAATTTGTGATTACATATATTTTTAGTTTGATTTCTTAGGTTTTGTTTGTCACTGTCCCCCTGTCTACTATACCATGGGCTTTGTGAGGACAGGGATCTTGACTTGCTGACCAATGAATTCTCAACACTTATCCTAGTACCTGGCATGCTGTGATAACTGTGATGATTGATAAATATTGTTGAATAAATTAACCTTTATGCTGACAATATGTAAACTATGAGATGTTCAGATGATTTTACTGTACACAGCTTCATATTTAGAATGTAGAATGCCTCTTAGGACTTAGCTCTTCCTTTGGAAGAGAAGTGTCACCCACAGGTGGCTTTCTTTCTTCTTAGCATTGGGGTGCTCCGTATGTCTTTAACTACTCAAGTCGTTAGTGTGGGAGACTTAATTCCTGGGAGGCTTCTTCATTCAAAAGTGCTTTACTAAGAAACTATGGAAACATGAATTGTCTGGGATGTTTTATGGGGCTGAGTATTTGAAAAAAGCATAGATAAATGTGTATTATTTTATATCCTGAATCCCTGGCCTTAGAGTACATTTCTGAAAATCAAAGTATATTTCACCAGTATTTCTATTAGAGAAGTATAATTATTATACAAAAATGAGAAAAAAAGATCATGAACTTTTGAGGCCGGATTATTTTGAGAGGGAATGTAAAATTTTTTAAATTTAGGTTATAGTCCTATTCCAAGAAAAATGCTTTTCTCTTGACAGGTCTCAAGCATGTAACACTAGCACATCAGGCAGTTTTAGTTAAGATTGGGATATGTGGAAACTACCTTTAAACCATTTAGAACAATGTGAGTCAGTGGTTTTATCAGTTTGCTTGTGAATAGTATGAAGGATTGCAATCATGTTAGGGAGCATTTCTGGTCTTCAAGACTTTTTTTAAAACATCGATTTTGTTAATTCAAATTTTATTACTATCATATTTCCTTGAGAAGTGTATGGTTGCAGATGTAGTATCTAGACAGCTGTTGAAACTAAAGTTTATAGATGATTTTATGAAAAGCCTACTTAACCGAGTCAATTTTATATATTTTTCTAACAGGATGAGAAGATATGTATATCAGATCCCATTTGGTGTGCATAGTGATGTTTTGTTTCCAATCACTGAGATCCCAGTTGCTTTATCAATAACCCTTAGAGACTTAGGGTTAGCAAGGTCATATTTTTCATAGTTTAATTTTAAAACTTTTTATGTTTTTTAAGGGTAAGTTGTATTTTCATAACGCTAACATTTTTGGAGAATGTGAAAACTTGAAAGAAATTTAGAGATGATCAAAATGCAGTCCCTTCATCCTATAGCTGAGTAGACAAGGCTACACAGGTTGGTGCAGTGACTTACCTCAGGTAACTCAGTGAAGTGTTGAACTTCTAGAGCTTGAAACTGACTCCCAGTCCAGTGCTCCTGAATAATGCTGTGCTACTTATTCATTCCTTTACTCCGTTACTGTCTCTCACTCCCGCATTCCACCCCACAGTGAGAGTGAAGGCCCCTGTCTGCCGTCTTCCGTACTGAGTTTTCAGCGTGGGGCACAGAGACAGTGCAGTGTGGATGAAAACTAATCGTTGCTAAAAACATTAGCAGCACTTCTCTTGCTATCTGTTGGTGGGTTAACGGCATTCTTAGCATTTATGAAAGAGTGAATGTAGATCATGTATAGTTGGCACATTCCTCAGCGGGAGTCCCGAGAACTAAACAACTTATTTAAATGCAGGTGGAAGCTTCATTCCACCCACTTGGACTACCCCTGAATACTCAGCATTGCTAACTTTCATCTTGCATTGTTATGTACACACTTCCAGCTGCCCTGCATTTTTAGTGGAAATTTTACATTCCACTGCCTAGATTAGTGTCTTTGAGAAAATCAAACAAACATAAATAGCAATGGTGAAAAGTAAGCATGATGTAGTAAGCTAAGAAGGAACACAAAAGAAAAGAGACAATTAAAAAAAATTTTTTCATTGCTTGCTTAGTAGCAGTTCTCGTAATTTCTCCTAAGAGTTCTCGTGAGTTAATTGGTAATTTTTTTTAACTCAATGGGGGTTATATTATTTTCTTCAGCAGAGCATTAGGGAGACCCATGCAGATTTACTTATGAATGCCTTAAAAATGACTCAAGTCCTGCTCAGTTTTCCTGTAAGATAAAGTGGCCATTGAAAAGAATTATTTTAGAATAAAATTAATTAAATTGAAGTCTAACATGAAGTCTAAATGTGAAGTCTAACATTATATATTCAGAATGCTTAGGATTATCCAATTTTAAAAAATTAGTCCACAAAGTGCAGTAAAGAGAAAATTAAACCAGAATGCCAATAATTTAAAAATATATAATACGCTGGGAAATTGATGTGATGGCTCACAATTGATGACAGTTGATACACATTTTGTTTTTAAAGACAAGAAGATTTAGTAATATGGACACCTCATTTAAATATATGCTTACTCTTAAGAGTTTTCCAAGGGAGATATTACTTATGATGGGTATCTTATCTTTTGGATCACTGTCTTTTAGTAGATGTTATTTTTAAAGCAGTTTTAGGTTAACAGCAAAATCGAGGACGGTACAGATTTCTCAAATACCTGCTACATGCACAGCCTCCCCCATTATCCTCATCCCCCACTAGAATGGTACATTTGTTACAATTGACAAACCTATATTCAAAATGTGTTTTGATTATTTTCCTGCTTCAGTAAAGGAAGGCATTCATTTAGAGAATAGTTCACAAGACAGAGCTGCAAACTGATGCTAAGGTATTCATTACTGGCAGAAAAATAATCCTCTGAATAAGAGGTAATAATCCACACCTGGCAGATGAATCCTAACCCTTCCTCAGAGAATCAGCCCCCGGACTGGGCACAACAACATGGAGACCTGTGGAGGACCCAGGTACAGATAGATGAGTGGTTTCATCAGCTCATAGAAACTAATTGGACCCTTCTGGGAATGTTTTAAACAGCTTGTTCATTATAATTAGAGACATCTTCTATAACTAGGTTCACACTGAAGTTAGAGTGGTTGGAATTTTTTATTATTATGTAACAGTGCTGATGAAAATAGTCTCTCCAAAATATTTCAGAGGCTGGGCTGATTTTGCCACCAGGCCTTTCTAGAATTTCTAGAAGTTTTAGAGGGTTAAAAAATTTCAATTTTCATTCTGTTGAGGTTCCATTAATTATGTTTATATAATCATAGAAAAATATTTGATAGGCAGTAGCCAAGGGGAAACTTTTTAAAAATAATTAAAAAAAATTTTTCGTTTACGGTTGACATACAATATTATGTTAGTTTCAGGTGTGCCCCATAGTGATTAGACATTTACATAACTTACAAAGTGATTGCCCTGATAAGTCTAGTGCCCATCTGAAACCATACAGGGTTATTACAATATTATTGACTATATTCCCTATGCCGTACTTTGCATCCCTGCGATTGTTTTGTAACTTTCCCTACCTTCTTTAGATTCATAAAATGTTTTTTTAAATTACTTCATTTTATCTCTCTATTAGCTTTTTAGCTATGCCCCTTCGTGATTTTTTTTTTTTTTTTTTTTTTTTTTTTTTAGTGATTACTCTAGAAGTTACAGTACGTGTCCTTAACTTATCTTTGTTACACTTCTGTGCCTGTAAAGAAGCTCCCATGGGAAAGAATTGGTGGGTAATGCAGACTTGCTTTTGGATCTTCTCTGTCATGCCAACCCACACACTGGCTGGCCTTCTATAGAAGGTTCGTTCCTCTGCATACCATGCCCCTGGAGATGAAAGCAGCTATAGGTTTTCTTTCTCACTTTGAAAGCTATTATCTCTCTCTGGAATTTAGTTCATTTAGATTTCTTTGTATCCTAAACTCTTTGATGCATTTTTAAAAAGTATGATTTTTAACTTCTCTTTAAGTTTTGTCGTCATGTTGGGAACAATGTTCTCCTACAACCTTCAATCTCCTCACCAGAAGTGGAACTATCTCTTAGGTTACTTGAAAATGGAAAAAAAAGAAACACTGAAATATTCAGTGATAGAAATATAATCTTAATTGACACAAACACAGCAGATGCATTTTATTTATCAAAGTTTGTGCCAATTATCATAATTTGTTTCCTTTGATACGAAAGTGACAGATAATCATAGTAAAACAATGAAACTTTGGTCTCAGAAGATCTCTATTAATCTGTAGATTAGGGTATGGCAAAACTCATAATTTATTATGATTCGATGTAACATCATTGGTAGAAAGAAATCCAATGAGAGGGTGAGTCGACTATTCTTTTGAAAAGTTTGGCCATTGTCTTCACCTCTTGTTATGTAGCCCTTCTTTTGCAAATTTCTCTTTCGATACATGCATCTAGAGTATCTCCATGATAAACAGTTTCATTCCATGAGGTTTAGGAGAAATTCCCAGCACAAAATACCCTCTGATAGAGGCACTTTCTAATTGTTAATTATGATATATACCATCAAAACAAGACATGATGTCTGGTGGATCGTACAATCACCATTCATCAGGCATCTTAGCAGGTCTTTCTTCCATTTTTTAAAAAAGTAATATCGGGGAAAAAAAGGACTTTTAAAAGCACTTTAGAACAATCTATAGTTTGGATACATCTGCTCTATTGACTCAAAGATAAGTTATTTTCTACTCTGGTGTCTTTTATAATTTTTCTCCTTTTTCTCATTTATCAAAAAGTGGTGAAAATAGTTAAACATTTTGTAAAGTACTTTGTTCTCCTCTTTGATCCTGTATGCTGTCTTTTTGAAGTAGTAACAGAGTTTTTTTCAGATTGCCATTTTGAGAGCTCACTTTTTCTTAAAACCATATAATAAGGAAAATAGAGTTGAAGCTTCTTTGTGTAGGTTGGCTTGTATATTTTACAATTGAATAACTTTGGTACATTTTTTTCTTTTATGATTAAGTCTATGTTATGGTTAGTATTTTTTAAAAGTGAATTTTTATGTATGATATAAAATTGAATTTTTAAATTGTATAATGAGTTTTTACAAGAGGTCAGTGGTAATTAGATTTTGTGATGGTGTCCATTTAACAGCATCATATCTGCAGATGCTGTCCTTAGACTGAGTTTGGTTTTCTTGGCCAAACTTAGGGTTTCAGGAGGTGGTGAGTGCTGAGATTTGAGGCAGACGAATTCTCTGAAGCTTGCAGCCTAACGGCCCCAGGGAGTGGTATATCCACTTCATTAATTAGTACCTGGAACATCCCTTTGGGCTAGGTTAGCAGAATTATCCTTATTTTTACAGATCAAGAAAATGAGATGTGAGGCATTGAGTTGGCCGTTAGTCCTGGAATTTAGAATTTCAGACCTTTATCAGTTGCTCAGTTTGCAGACCTCGATCTTATTATTTCAAATATATATTTTCAAAGCAAAAATTTTAATTTCATTGTTTATTTTTTTTATAACAAATAGATTCTTATTTTCGAGTCATGCAAGTTTTACCTGGAATTTGATCTAGCTGCTGTGATATTCTACTACGTGTCACATGGCATTTGTGAACTTGAGTTAAATTCTGTACTTAGGCTTGTCAAGTTCATATGAAGCATTGTTGGGTGTGTGTGTGTGTGTGTGTGACATAATTTGTGACATAAACATGATCTAAATAAGATAGTGGAAACAGAGACAGTGATATGTTAGAAAGCGCATGTGATTTACCAAAGACCTGCATCAGAGTCTTGCCTTACACCTTTCTAGAAGCATGAACATAGTCAAGTCACTTTTGCCACCTTTGTCTTGGAAATATTTCCAAGAAAAATGTTAGCCAGATATTTAGTCTGCCTGCTTGCCTGCCTGCCTGTCTGCCTGTCTGCCTGTCTGCCTGTCTGTCTGTCTGTCTGTCTGTCTGTCTTTCTATCTATCTATTTGTTTATACTCGGGAAATGGTAAGCTAACTTACCTCAATATCCAAATAAACTGGGATTTCTAAAAAAATGTTAGCCCCGTGCAGAATCAAAGCAGACATCAACTATAAGCATGCTCTACTTTTGCTTGGTGTTGGTTCCCTCACCAATTGACAAAGCCGAACAGGAATATTTGCTCTACTGCTTCCAAAGCTTGAGTTTTGCATTGATATATCGTCACTTGATATGGTTCCGCAGTCACAGATTATACAACTATTATCAGCCTGCTAACCAATGAGAGCCATTCTTGGTACACAGGGGTCTAAGTGAGAGCACTTATGTGACTATCCTTTCATAACTAGATGTGTTGACCCGTAACATTATTCTCATATTTCAAGTACTGTTTATTTTAAAATGGCAAGGGAAAGTGTGTGGGCTAATAAAACTTACAAACTTAAAAAACTTATTCTAGTTTATTATATTTCTCATTATCTAAAGCCATAATGTCCCCAGATTAATACCAAGTGATTAATATTCATCTATGATAAGGGCTCTCTCTGGAAAAGCTTCTCCTATATGCAGTTGATATAACTTATTTTTTTTTTATTTTATGATTTAAGCTATTATTTAAAATTCCAAATAGAAAAATGCATTTTAAAGGAAAAATTGTAGTTTTTTTCCAAAAAGTTTCAATTGCTTTGTACAATAGTCTCACATATTTTCTTCAGTTCAGATATATTACATGGATTATTTTTTCAGATTCTTTTATTAGTGTGTCTGAAAACAGACTAATCCAGTTATTTTAACTATAATGACACAAAGAAATATATATTTAAGATTAATCTTCAATTCAACTGTCTAATCATGAACATTTGGGAAATATTTTTGTTATGATGAATGAGGAAAATAGCTATTCAAGATAGGTGGTTTAATTAAATTCAAGAAGCAACTTATAGACTCACAATAAAGTTATAAATTATTATAAAAATCATGTATATTTATGAATTTCTGTACAGTATAAATGTGTATATGCTAAAGAAAAGTAGCATATTTTGACCAACTTAATAAAAATTATAAAGTTATTGGTTTATATAGCTTATTCATCTTCATCTTTAAATCAACAATTCAAGAAGGTACTAAACAATCAAGGTCAGTACGCAAGACATTTGAAAAAATAACTGAATATGAAGTATGTGCTCAGTATATTACTAGTTAATATTGAAAGTAACAATAAGGACAAGAAAATAAAAAAAAAATAGATAATATGTGGAATGTGTCAGATGATGGTAAATGTCATGGAAAATACAAGGCAGGGAAGGGCAGCAGAGATCCAGGGATGTGACAGAAGCTTCGCGTCTAGTGGTCAGGAAAGCGGTAGAGCCATATTTAAAAGGTGGGGAAGATTTTAAGAGGAAGACACTGTCAGCACAGACACAGATTCAGAAAGGCCTGTCCTTCACACAGGTAAGATTCATTTGCAGTTAAACATGCTTGTGTGCCTTACAAGTAAGCAATTGATGGGAGAGGGATTCAAAGTCATCTCAAGGTGTCATAAACCACACCTGGCCTCATAATGGTGTTCTTTGTAAATTAGTCTATTTTCTTGTGCTAGAGTATGAATTAAATAAATCAAGGGACTCATGAGATGGATCAGGAGTAAACTTGCAATAAATTTCATTAAATTAAAAAAAAATTGCTTATCCTCT
>NW_011888803.1:15615123-15634794 GCF_000151845.1 Pteropus vampyrus
CCGTAACATTATTCTCATATTTCAAGTACTGTTTATTTTAAAATGGCAAGGGAAAGTGTGTGGGCTAATAAAACTTACAAACTTAAAAAACTTATTCTAGTTTATTATATTTCTCATTATCTAAAGCCATAATGTCCCCAGATTAATACCAAGTGATTAATATTCATCTATGATAAGGGCTCTCTCTGGAAAAGCTTCTCCTATATGCAGTTGATATAACTTATTTTTTTTTTATTTTATGATTTAAGCTATTATTTAAAATTCCAAATAGAAAAATGCATTTTAAAGGAAAAATTGTAGTTTTTTTCCAAAAAGTTTCAATTGCTTTGTACAATAGTCTCACATATTTTCTTCAGTTCAGATATATTACATGGATTATTTTTTCAGATTCTTTTATTAGTGTGTCTGAAAACAGACTAATCCAGTTATTTTAACTATAATGACACAAAGAAATATATATTTAAGATTAATCTTCAATTCAACTGTCTAATCATGAACATTTGGGAAATATTTTTGTTATGATGAATGAGGAAAATAGCTATTCAAGATAGGTGGTTTAATTAAATTCAAGAAGCAACTTATAGACTCACAATAAAGTTATAAATTATTATAAAAATCATGTATATTTATGAATTTCTGTACAGTATAAATGTGTATATGCTAAAGAAAAGTAGCATATTTTGACCAACTTAATAAAAATTATAAAGTTATTGGTTTATATAGCTTATTCATCTTCATCTTTAAATCAACAATTCAAGAAGGTACTAAACAATCAAGGTCAGTACGCAAGACATTTGAAAAAATAACTGAATATGAAGTATGTGCTCAGTATATTACTAGTTAATATTGAAAGTAACAATAAGGACAAGAAAATAAAAAAAAAATAGATAATATGTGGAATGTGTCAGATGATGGTAAATGTCATGGAAAATACAAGGCAGGGAAGGGCAGCAGAGATCCAGGGATGTGACAGAAGCTTCGCGTCTAGTGGTCAGGAAAGCGGTAGAGCCATATTTAAAAGGTGGGGAAGATTTTAAGAGGAAGACACTGTCAGCACAGACACAGATTCAGAAAGGCCTGTCCTTCACACAGGTAAGATTCATTTGCAGTTAAACATGCTTGTGTGCCTTACAAGTAAGCAATTGATGGGAGAGGGATTCAAAGTCATCTCAAGGTGTCATAAACCACACCTGGCCTCATAATGGTGTTCTTTGTAAATTAGTCTATTTTCTTGTGCTAGAGTATGAATTAAATAAATCAAGGGACTCATGAGATGGATCAGGAGTAAACTTGCAATAAATTTCATTAAATTAAAAAAAAATTGCTTATCCTCTTTCAGCAAATTCTTACTTTTAATAATTTATTCTAAAGATATACTTACATACCTATGCAAATAAGTATTTACAAGGAAACCCATCATGACATTATTTGCAATAGGAAAAGTTTGGAAACAATCAAAATTTGGAAGAATTTGGAAACCATTACATTAAATATACTATTGCATGTTCGTAGAGTGGAATATACACGGCAATTGTAAAGAACGAAGCAACCCTTACTCTAAATAGCAATACAGAATAGTATCTGTGATGAATTGTTAAATGGAAAAAGCAAAGTGCAGAAGAAGGAGTATAACTGGTTATCACTTGTGTTTAAAAATTATTCATACATAAGATAATATGCATTTGTATATATAGTCTGTCTTTGAAGGAATATCGTTAACTCTGGTCACAATGTGGTGGCTGGAGGGACACTTCCTTTTCACAAGACACTCCCATTTACCACTTGAATTTTGTTTAAGTGTATGTATTATCTGTTAAACATTGTTTTTTAAGGAAGTCAATATCACTGTAAATATTAGTTTAGGGCCAAGAATCTCTGTGTTTAAAATGTACAATTATTATGATTGAATTTAAAAATGTTTTACTTGAAATTAGAATATCTTTCCTTCCTCCATGTTGTGCATTAGATACTTAGACTTTATTTATCTTATAGCTGAATGTTTATGCCCTTTTACCAACCTCTTTCCTTTTTCCCCTTCCCAACCCCCTGCCCTTGGAAACCACTTTTTTACCCTATATTTCTATGAGTTTACTTTTTTTTTTTTTTAAAAAAAAACAGTGCTATACATAAGTGATAGCATGGAGTATATTTCTTTCTGCGTCTGGTTTATTTCACTTAGCATAATGCCCCCAAGGTCCATCTATGTTGTCACAAATGGCAGGATTTCCTTCTTTCTTATGGCTGAATAATATTGCACTCTCTGTGTGTATACATACCACATTTTCTTTGTCCATTTATTCATCAGTAGATACTTAGGTGGCTTTCGTCTTGGTTTTTGAGAATAATGCTGCAAAGAACATGGGAATACAGATATCTCTTCGAGATCCTGTTTTCATTTCCTTTAAATATATACCCAGAAGTGGAATTGCTGGATTATATGGTAGTTCTATTTTTAATTTGTTTGAAGAACCTCTATATTGTTTTTTATAGTGGCTGAACCAATTTGCATTTCCACCAACAGTGCACAACAGGTTGCTTTTCTCCACATTCTCACCCAACACTTGTTATCTCTGATCAAGGGACTTACACCCTATATTTTATTCTAAGAGTTTTGTTTTCAGGTCTTATGTTAAAGTCTTTAATCCATTTTGAATTGTTTTGTGTGTGTGTGTGTGTGTGTGTGTGTGTGTGTGTGTGTGGTGTAAGGTAGGGATCACTGTCATTCTTTTACATGTGGCTATTCAGTTTTCCCAACATTATTTCCCAACACAGGGAGAAGACTTTCCTTTCCCCATTGTATTTTTTTTTTGTCTCTTTTGTCATAAATTAATTGATATATGTGTGGGTTTATTTCTGGGCTCTCTATTTTATTCCATTGATCCATGTACTTTAAATTAGAACATTTTAAGTTAAATATTAACAAACGTTTATTGTGCAACTCGCAGGCATTGCAAGGATTTTTTTTAGTCACTAGAGAGTCAGAAAAATTCATATTCTTTGTTCCTCTCAAAGATGGCATAATTTGACAAATGAGAGAGTGCCATAAATTATTTAGGGTTAATATGCAATCTCTAAAATACCTAGTAAAGTGCATAACGAATAGTTAGAGGTTTATAGATATGAATTCACTAACAACTCTGCCCCTTATTATATGTGATTTTAGGCAAATTAATTAATTAAGCTCTAGTTTTTCATTTATTAAATGGGGCTATAGTAATAGTAATTCGGAGCATCTTATGATGGTTAAATGATATTTAATGTGTGTAAATTACTTAGCATAGTGCTTACCATTAAATACAGTGCAATAAATGTTAGCTATTTTTATTAATCACTTTCCTTTGCTTGTACCTTTTCTTTTCAAACCAGGGGGAAAAAAATCTCTAAAAACAAAAGTGCTATCATCAATGCTGTAGTAGTAGTAGCAGTTTGAGATAGAAAGCTAATGGAGAATGAATAGAGAAAGACTGGAGATAACTAAGCTGGGCCTAGCAAGTGGGATTTCAGCAAGTGGAGAAATGGGGGGAGCATTGTAGGCAGAGGGGCAAAATGACAAAGGCATAGAGGTGGATTCAGGGTGTGTTTTGGAAATGAAGGGGAGGAGGCTAGTTTGACTCAAGTGCATGGTGATCTAGGGGTCTGCTTAGAAGAAATGTGGATAAAAGGTGAGGAAACCGAATAAGCAATGGTTTGTCATGGAGATTCTTACAGGCCATGCTTAAGAGTTGGAGATTATCTTTCAGTGGTAGAAGTGGGAATAAGATAGCAGAAGACTGAAGAGAGTGTGGGGCAGGAGGAAGTGGGAATATGAAGGGTGAGGAGGAGAAACAGGGACAGGTTAGTACTTGAGAGGGCCAGAGGGTCAAGGGAGAAAATGAAGATACCAGATGGGTGTGGAGGGTCCTAGGTAATTAATAGAACAAGTAAAGGCAGCAGGGGACAAAATCCAGATGTGGAGTTAGCTTTCTAAAGGGATAAAGATCCTTTTCTGCGACAGGCAGAAAAGCTGAAAAGTTGATGATGTGGATGAGGTGGGTTGTGGAGGATAAGGAGGTGAAAAGACTTCATGCCTGTCTGCCCTTATTTCTTTAAGTTCAGAGGGAAGTGATCTACTGAGAGTGAGTGTGTCCCTGGAGTAGGATTTTAGGGTTTAAGATGAGAAGTAGGAATTTGGATTATTCACTATAGGAAATCTAAGAAATAATTGACTTGGGCTGATGCCAAAGAGAGGATACTGCGGGGCCATGAGGTTCTCGCTAACAGCAGCTCGGACCCTGGAAGCAAAGGATGGGGAAAGAAGACCAAACCACCCAGATGCAAGGAGTTCAGGAGCTGAGGGCACTGGGAGGAGGGGGGCAGATGGAAGGGGAAAGAAGTGAAATCAAGAAAAAGTGATGGAGTCAGTCTTAAGATGTTAGGATCGGGTCAAGCATCCACTGGGGGCCTATATTCAGGAAGCAGGTGAAATGAAGGTAAGTGAGGAGAGATGACAAGACATAGGACGTGTGGCTGGAGGTGGAACTTCAGGGTTCAAGATTTTATAGGAGTATTTTATTTCTATTTTACAGAAAGCATCATTTTAAAAAGTTGCCTTGAAATTCTCATATCAGCCCAACAGTTACTGCGTTGGCACAGATCATGAGCAAGGCTTAAGAGAAAGTTTTCTTGAGAGTTTTGTTAAGGCCACACAATATTAATAGAGAATGAGCCCAGAGTGTTTACATAAGTGGAAAAAAAGCAAGATTTTAACACAGGCACAACAGGTCTCAGCTAGTTCCCTGGAAATCTGTAGTTTTTCCTCAATAGGAAATATAAAATAAAATAAAGACAGAAACCAACATAATCTCAGTGATTTGTGTTTCTTTGCTTTTAAAGGTAAAACCAGTAATCCACAGCAGGATCAATGTGTCAGCTCGATTTAGAAAGCCGCTTCAGGAACCCTGCACTATCTTGTAAGTTGAAGCCCTTTATAGCTCAAGTTGAAGTTGGTGGGTGGTTTTCTTTTGCTTTAGAGCCTGCTTTGTAGTTTTAAAGGTATTACTGTTTCAAATGGTGTGGCTCACTGGCTTTGCTTTCTGTCCAGCTTGATTGCAAATGGAGACCTCATAAAACCAGCTTCTCGCCTCCTCATCCCTAGAAAAGCCTTGAATCAGTGGGATCATGTGCTACAAATGGTCACGGAAAAAATAACTCTGAGGAGTGGGGCTGTCCACAGGTATGTCAAAGTAATCTTGTAAGTGGATAGGTTTCAGAATTGTTGAAGATATTCTCAGGAGTTTTGAAAGCTGCTGGTTTAAATTTGAATTTTGGCTCACCAGTTAAGCTCTATACATCTCAGTTTCTTTGTCTATAAAATGGCTATATAATAGTACTTGCTTTACAGCGTTTTAAGAAATAAAATAATCCACATAAAGAGTTTAAAATAGTCATTGGCATATAGTAGCCCATCAACAAATTTTTATTCTTTTGGTTTAAAGCTAATAAGCAACATTTTTTTAGTTGAGAAGGACTTTTTTTTTTTAAGCAAACCAGCTTCTTGACTCTTAATTAACTGTCCTTTTTTTCAAGAGACATTTATAATTCTTTGGTGGTCCAAATTATTTGCCTAGCATAAAATAAACATCAGGGCTTAAGAAAGAGGTAGGTTAGAGAATCTAATTAAATGGGGTTGCCTAAACTTGAGAAATCAAAAGCATTTTTATTGAGTTCTGAAATTTAAGTGAAGATTAAAATCATGGCTTTTAAATTGTGAAGCCTATGAAATTACCCCTTGATGGAGGCTGACTTATTTATATTCTTATAGGTAAGAAGGTTATTTATATTCTTTATAGCTAGGAAGGTTATAAATAATATATACAAGTACAGACCATATTAAGAATATATGTATATTCGTAATAATTCATATATATAATTCACATATATATATGAGACACAAATATTTGAAATCTAATCAAGAGTTTTCTGGTAGTTCTTAAATTCTGTCTTAACTCAATCTCTCTAACATACTCCACTTGTAGAATACACTCCTGCTTTCAAGATCTTATGTATGTTTTCATATCTATATGTCTATTTATGGGCATATGAAAACATAAATTCTTAAATGATTGCATATTATGTCTTTCAGTTAAATATGTATATAGATTAATGCATGTGTATTTACATATATTAGTATATATACTTTCACAGCCATTTGAATTTTAAATATAATTAGGTATATATATATGAATATATATTTACTACATAGATATATAAATGCAATTTACTACATAGATATATAAATGTAAATACTTCACATACGGTAAAAAAAATTTTTAAACAAGACTGAAGATATAAATAAAAACTATTTCTCCCACCTCTGGCTCCTCAGTCCCTCTCTCCAGTATTCCTCTGCATTATTCCAGAATATTCCATGCATATGGAAGCACATGCATCTCTTATTTCTTTAAAACACAAACGGGAACACACATACACATGAATAAATAAATATATAAATGTACCTTACTTTTTTCCTTTAACAACAAATCTTGGAGATTTTTCTTATTAGCACAAATATCTCTATTCAGTTATTTTTAATGACTACAAAATATTCCATTTTATGGTTGTGCCCTAATTTAACAGTTTTTTCTTGATGAAAATTTAGGCCATTTCCAATCTTTTGCTATTATGTGTACATGTTTTTGTATATAAGCAGAGTTTGTCAGGAGGCTAAAGTCTAGAAGTGCAATTGTTGTGTCTAGTGCATTTTAAATTTTGATAGATACTGCCAAATGCCTTCCAGAGTTTATATTAACTTGCACTCTTACCCAAAGTGCATGAGAGAGCTTTTTTAAAATACCATCATTTATGCTATAAAACTAACAAATGTCTTATCTTTTCATTTATGTTGGATAAAAATAGTTTTTCCTTGCTTCTTGCTTTTTTATATTTTTAACTACAACTGTTGAGCATTTCTTAGGTGCAAGGTGTTATTCCAAGTGTTTTACATTTTTAAGTTAATTAACTCAGCAACCCTATGAGATATAAGTCGTGTTATTCTCTTATAATAGGCATGAAACATGAGACATAGAGGGAGAAAGTTACTTGCCCAAGATTATGCAGGGAGTGGCTAGCAGGGCTGAAATTCAAGCCTTGTTTGTCTGCAGTATGGCTCCAGAGCATGTGCTCTTAGTTACTAAATTATTCTCTAAATAAATGCCACATATTTATCTTCTATTATAAATGAACTATCTGTCACAGCCTTTGTATGTTTATCTTATTGATTTATAGACACTCTTTATGTATTAGAGAAGTTTGCCCTTCCTCATATGAGTTTTAGATATGTTTCCAGTTTGTATTTTTGATATTCTCTGTCTTTTTACATATAAATATGTTGAATTTTGATGCAGTTGAATTTTCAATCTTGCCTTATGATCATTAAATTTTATGACTGGCTTAGATCTTCCTCACTCCAAGATTATAAAAATATTCTTCTATGTTTTCATCTTGTTCTTTTTAATTTCATTTAAACTTTTGATCCTTCTGGATTTTATTTTGGTGTCAGGAGAGACAGCAGATCTCAGTAGTTATATGTTGACTTTAAAGATATATAGCTGTGTCTTCTGGCATATACATAAATGTAAACCCACTCAATAAATAATAGAAAGCACACAAAGATATATACACATGATTGCATGCCCAGACACACCTATTCAAACATATGATAGGAACAAATTCATCATGAAAATAAAATTTATACAAGTACAAATACAGAAATGAAAATATTTATATGTCCCCCGAACACTTGAATACGTGGAGGATCTTAATTCTTAATGTGATGCCAGATATAAGTAAGCTTTGGTTGCTGTTCACTTGGGGCATTTTCCATTTTCCTTTAACAAAGCACTGCAGTCTTATGTTTGGATCCTCCCTGTACCTTAGGATATCTATATGTCAAAACCATCCCATAAAAAATGATTAAATTCCCTGTTTATGTTTTTTATGTTTTGTAGCAAAGGAAGAAAGCAGGTCAACAAGAATCAGAGAAAGAAAGGCTAACATCATGGGCTAGAATTTATTCAGTACCCTTTACTTACTTGCAGAGGAAACAAGTAAAATCTTGGCTGTTTCCAGATCGACAGCTATGCTGCCTTTTAATTTCCAGCCATAAAAGTTAACTACTGATTCAGATCTTCCTATTTTGAAGAAACATGAAAGAAGAAGAATGTCTGGGTCTAGGCCATTGCTTCTCAACCGGAGCGGTTTTGCCCCTTGGGGACACTTGGCAGTGTCTGCAGTCATTCATTTCTGGTAGTCACAACTGAGGACGGGATGGCTGTGACTACCATCTAAATGGGCAGAGGCTAAGGATCCTGTTGTCCTGCAATTCACAGGACAGCCGTCCTTCCTCCCCAACAAAGAGCAGTCAAGCCCAAAATGTCAACAGTGTCGCTGTTCAGAAACCCTGGTTTAGGTCAAGGTAGGAAAACCCGAACTCTGTCTGGGTGAAGTGTTTACTGTTTAGACTTGTAGGGCTAGGAGTACACTGTTATAAAGGAAAAGACTTTAGCATCTTTACACTAACTCAACCTAAGTACATTCCAGGGATTTGAGTGGTCATTTTCTTTGTACTTCATGGCTCCATATGATATGGCCATTTATAGCATCAGTAAACAAGCAGACAGATCAATGGATGTCTTTTTCCTTTGCAGATGTCACTAACCTTTATTATATAAGACTGAGAATATTTTTAATTAGTATCTTGAAATCCTTCCAGTTAGTAATTCTTGTTTCTAGCCTTCAAAAATATTCATTGTCTTTCTGGTGTAGTTTTCTGGGAATCTGGTTTTTTTTCCCCCTTCTTTAATAAAGTTTTGTGAACACTTTAAATCATCTAGAAAATTATCACTAGTCTTTTAATAAGTAACATATTAATTGTAGTTTGTAGCAGCAGTTTCACAGTAAAGGGAGGTTCTTGTGAAATCCCTTGATGCTGGGAAGATGAGGGAAAGCCTCATCTTCAACAAAAAAAACACCACACACATGAATGCTATGCAGTTTGCTATGCTTCATTAATACTGGCAATGCTTTCCTTCACCTCCTGCTCTCTGCTTTCTTGTTTTCTGACCCAGTTCTGTGTGAGGGCTGCTCTTACACAGAATGCTGTAAGAGGCTTATCTAACTGACAAATAAATTAAGAAAATAAAATCTAAAAGTACTCACAAAATAGAAATAGAACAATTCAACGTTACAGAAGCTGAACTTTATTTAAAGCACCGTATTCTGTACAAGTTAAATCTTTCCCTCTGAAATTTTAATATGGCAGCCACAGGGGATGCTTATGTTAGATTGTCAGGTTTATTGGGATGAAACACTGTACAGCCAGATAGCAACTGTGCCTGCATTGTAACATTGGCATTTAGTTGAATCTAATGACTTTGGGATATTTATAATTCAATAATTAGGGTAGTAACAGATGAGCCAAATTAGGAACAGAATGTTTTTATTTACTTTGCAATTTTAATCAGTTGTTTTAATGCTTGTTAAAATGTTAATTGTTGGCATTCATATTTTGGCAGACTTTATACTTTAGAAGGAAAACTGGTTGAGAGTGGGGCAGAGTTGGAGAATGGGCAGTTTTATGTGGCTGTTGGCAGAGATAAGTTTAAGAAATTACCTTACAGTGAATTGCTTTTTGACAAGTCAACAGTGAGAAGGTCTTATGGGTAAGTTTTTATCCTTCTTTACTTCTCGTATTTTAGTTGTCATTTGAAATAGCATGGTCTTTTGCTGACCACTGGCATATTTTAAATAATCTTGTTTATCAGTTAGAATGGAAAGCATGTATGAGATATATTGATCTTTTTTTTTTTTTTTGCCATAATTGGAGATTGAGAGCTATTGCACAGTAATTTGGGAGAAACTATGAAAGACTACATAGTTTTTTTTTTATTTAACATTCACTTATGAATTTATAATAAATATAAAAATTTACTCTAGTGAAGAAGGTACAGGGCAATGAGCTGCTATACAGCACACATTATTAGAGGTTTTGATAATGTCTTTAACTGTTTACCTAGACCAAATAATTTTTCACCTGGTATACATAAAAACATCTAAAAATGTTTTTTAAAAACATAATATTTTATGCCTCTTTTAATAACAACTGTAAAACATAAAAACAATGTAATGTCACTTGTGCATAATATGTAGAGTGACTGGGTTTATAGTTAATACATGCAAAATTTTAAAGATTACAATTTTAATTACACATAATGCACTGTGAACCATTTTTCTCTATTCGGTGTCATGTATTTGTGAAAAACGCCCTATTCCAGCCACATAGATGGACTGCAGAGGCATGCTTGAAAAGCACTGCTCCCTGGCACATGCAGGGACCCTCCCCTCAGCTTCCTCAGGGTGCCCTGGGATCCACCTCTGCTCCATTTTCCAGAGATTCCATGGCCACTTTGCTACTGAGTATTGACTTTTTGTGGTTTTCTCTGCTAGAGTGGGTGATACTTGCAGAAATAGAGCAGAATGTCACTAGTTTGTTCTTTGTTAATTCTCTATTTGTCAAATCTGATGGAGAGGCTAACCAAGGATTTCTAGATAAGTATTAGATGAAATAAAATTTCAGGGGTGCTGTTTGAAGCATGCAAGAGCACATGGTTTTCCAGCACTTTGTGATTGTTTACCAGTATGCTTATTGCTAACCATCCTTATCCATCCATGAAATCAAATCCTTCACAGTCTCTGCTAGGCAACACTGGATTAGTCTTTTGTGAACTTCAGTGTGTACTTGATGGCGGTGAGAAAACTAACTCATCGTGGCCTTTCTCAGACAAATTAGTAAGATTTACCTTTATGTGTCTTCTTATTTTTCAAAGAGGTGCAGTTGGGTTCTGGGATAGATCATTTTCTAATAATACAGACCTCTGTGAAACAACATTTTTATAGCTGAAAAGAAATTTTTTTCTTTGATGAGAATGATTGGTTTAGAAGCTCTCTGAATATAAATGCCAGTGTGTTACCATTCTGAGCTTCTATCAGAAGTAGACATTGTAGACATTAAAAAAAAAAAAAGAGACATTTATTGTTCTAAACTCAATCTGACAAAATCATACTGAGCTTTGGAAATAATTGAAATTCATATAAAAAATTGGAAATTGAATAAAAATATCATGAAAAAATTTAAGGTGGTACTAAAAGTTTATTTTAAGCATCAATTAAAATAGTATACAGGAAAGCATTAAACATCTTTTGAAATGAAATTTGGATATTTTATGGAAGTCTTTGTGAAATTGGGAAAACATGGTATTTTTTATGAAACGCTAATGTCAGTAAATAGTTGACTTCCAGGTTGGGATGGCAAATTGGGATGACAATTATCTTGCATTATATATTCTTTGTATATAACACTCATATTTCTAAATTGCATTTGTTTCCACAGTCAGAAAGCTTCTTCGCTGCCTCCTATTGTAGGATCCAGAAAATCTAAAGGGAGTGTAAGTATCAGATGGTTTACTCATTAATGTTCTATATCTCTATATAATACAGAGAGACTGTCCTTTGGGTTTCAATTAAATTTGAAGAAATAAAACTTAGACTACTTAGTATGTAAGCAATTATATGAAACACCACTAGAACATTGGTGTTACAATTAAGGTCTTAAAAGAGAGCTAACATTTTTAAAATATGGATTTTAAAATAGGTATCTTTTGTCCCGTGAATAATCTGATATAATTTATATCACGGTTGCAGTCTAGGCACTAGTACATAAAATGCTGTGGTAGGTCACATCTGTGGTTGACCCAGTCTTGTTCTCTGTCTCTGACAAAGACTAGACAAGAAATTTTTGTAAGAGAATGGTAATCTTCAGTTATAGTCCTTTAAAAGATTGAGAATCATTCCAAATATTTAATTCCCTATAAGAATCTTTTCCATCAATCATTCGTTTGTTAATTCAGCAAACGTCTATCAAATACCTGTTATTGTGGGAACTGTGACCAGCACTTAGTAGGTAATTTTTTAACTTCTTTGTATTTTCTGTGTATACCTCTCATGGAGATGAATTTTATGTCATGCTGGAGTAATGCTTTGACAGTTCTTTTTTCTGGCCGAGACTTCTCTTTCCTCTTTCTACCTTTTTGATTGAATTGCCAGGCCAGTAGGGATCAGAATTATTTGTCATTTCCCCTTCTTGAATTAACTAAACAAAATTCCTGTATTGATGTTTTGTGAAAGAAATGACTGCTGGGCAATGATATCTCTTTGGTTATATCATGTGAAATTCTAGAAAAAAAGAAAAATAATTTTTCATGAGGACATGCTGAACTCAGCATAACAAACAACAGACATTTATTACTCACCCGTTCACTGAGACTCTCATGCTATTTATGACAAAGCTCTCGACCTTACAATCTCATTGAAATACAGAAGATAGCTTGAAAAGGTAACTAACAAGCTATGGTGAGATTGGTAAACATGAGAGAGATGGAAGGAATTGATGTGCTTTGGCCAATGTACATGGAGGAAGTTGAATCTGAGCTATGCCTTTGAGAACTGTTTAGGTTTCAGGCAAAGGTCAGTGAGGGGAGAGGGGTTTCAGACAGAAGGGATGGCGTGAGGAAAGGAGATGAGCTCTCAGAGACGCAATAATGCTGGCTGATATTTAGTGAACACTTGAAGGCTCAACACTATGTCAGTGTCTTTACAGACATGATTTATTTCATCCTCACCCCCCGAGGCAGGTACTGTTGTTATTTCATTTAAAAATGAGAAAAAGAAACACAGACAGTGGGAGCAGCATGTCCAAAGCCTACTGTTGAGCAAAAAGCAGGGAAGGGATTGAGTCTAGATGGCCTGCCTGAGGGAGCTCGTGCTCCTGACTCCAGGATCAGTGAGTCCCTTAGGATGACTGGAACAGAGGGTACATCATAGTGTGGATGCTGATGTGCCTAAATGGTAGGTGGTGGCAGTTTTAGATGACCTTGAATGTCAGAATGAAGAATCTGGTCTTTATTTTTGAGTAGAGGGCAGCTCGTGAGGGCTTCTGAGAGACAAGACTGTTAATACAATTCCATTCTAGGAAAGTCAGATAGTCAGATCTTTTGTGCGGAGAAAGACTTAACATGGTTGAGAGACCATAAAACATCAGTTATACAGCAATTGCAAGCAGTAACCTTGGTATGAAGTGATAAGAGCCTAGACTGGGGAAGGTGGTAGAGGTAGCGGGAGATGATTGATTACTGCTTGTGAAAAAATGAGAGGCTTGCTTGGTGATTGGATGCATGTGGTTAATGGAGAGGTTGAAACCAAAGACAACTGCAAGTCTTTGAGCTTGAATGCCTGAGAGAATGGTAGTATCATGGCCAAAAAGAAGGCAGTCAGAAGAAATAATGACCTGACTGATTTCAAACATCAAGTTGGAAGTGTCATCATGAAATCTAGCAGAAAGTGTTCGGCAAGCAGTTATAAATGGTGGAGTCAGAGGCCTGATGTGGACCTCAGATACAGAATTCCAAGTTCCTCTACATAACGGTCATAGTTGAAGAGCAGACACCTGTCGTTGTAGTGTTTCCTCGTAGCACTCAGCACAGCCTGACAGGGAGCAGGCCTCATCATGCTGTTGAGTGAGACGATGGGTGAGTGGGAGCTTGGAAATGAGCAAAAAGACACAGTGCTTTCTCTTTGTTCATGATCTACTTGGAAGACTGAGGTTAAACAAATGATTCCACAAATCCATATATAATTACAGAGTGTGATGAAAATGAAAGAAAAGTACAGAGCAATATGAGAAACAATGAAGGAGAACTAGTTATGTCAGGAAAGGCCTCCTTGAGGAAATTACCTTTAAAGAAATAGTTTCATTTCTTGAAAAGTAAAGACTCAAAATTACATTTCTATGCTGTGACTTAGAAAAATAGAAAGATAGCAGAGTTTGTCCCTCTTTCCACAGTGCTCCCAAAGCATTCTGTATATTCATCATTCTATTTATTTATGTGCTCATTCAGTCATCCATTCAACAAATATTTGTTGAGTACTTACTAAGTACCAGGAACTACTCTAAGCAGCTAGCAATTAGTGGTGAACAAACAGACAAGGTTTCAGACCTGATGAAATTTTCATTCTAGTGTCCGTGGAGTGGGGAGGGTAGAAGAATGGGGGTAGCCAGACGATCAACCTTTAGACAAATATATAAATAATTCTCTGAAAATGAGAATTGAATGGTGGAGCCAGTCATACAAGATTGGGGCAGGGGAGAAAAGAGCCTCCACAGCAGAACAAACAGTCACGAAGGCCCTTGGTAAAGAGCTTGGCCTGTGAGGAGGGCGGAAAGAACGCCATCATGGTCTGAGATGAAATCGTACAGGTGGACTTGATCCTGAGGCTATATAAAGAGTTTGCATTTTATTCCTTGATGAGACACCATCTGAAGTTAGAATAAGAGCGTGATATCATTTAATTTACATTTTTAAAAGCTCATTCTGGCTGTGATATCTATGGAGAAGTGGGTTGGGGCAAGAATAGAAGCAAAAGGCTGTGAGACAGCTAGAGTCTAGGCATGTGACATAAGTGACTTGGACCAGTGGCAGCAGGGAAGATAGACATCTATGATAATTATTCTTCGAGTATAAATGTTGTCATTGATTGACGTGTTCATCCAACAGTCATTTATTGAGTGCATATTATGTCCTAAGCACTGTTTTAGTGCTTGGCGGGGAAGGGGAGGCAGAGATTCCAGAAAAAATACTACATGTATGGAGCTTACATTCTGGAGAAGAAGAAAGACAAATATACAATACAGTTGATATTAATCAGAGAGAAGCTTGAAGAAAAATACTACGAGATATGGGAAGAGAAAGTGAGAGAGAGTACTGTATTATCTGGGTGGTTAGGGTAGACCTCTTTTAGAAGGTCTCATTTCAGCAGAGGTAATCCACCTGGGACACGGTAGGTTGTCACAATCTAGTGGACGTGGGCATGACTGGCTGTGAGCTACACAGAGAGAACATCTTATGTCATAATTCCAAAGTCGCAAACTCAATTTTAAGGTAAAGATTAATTTACTCTTTTCCTTTAATTAATTGGTTCCCTGGAGAATGTACATGTTTTTAAGATCATGAACTACTTAGCACTGAGTTGGGGGGAAGAGGGGGGTGCAAGTAAGTGAGACTATGAGAGCTTAAAACTTGGGGAACCACTGCAAAATCAATGGAGAAAGCATCCCCAAACTCATGATATAAATCAAAGGGGACACAGAACTGGATTTTTAGGAATTCATGTTTCCACACAGCTTTCTAGGAAATATTGCTTTATTCTATAATGAAAGAGGGTATAGGTGAAGGCCTGAAAGAACCAAAAAAAAAAAAGAGAGAGAGAGCGAGAGAGACAGAGAGACGATTGCCATAGCCTGCACAGGGGACCCCTGCTGGTGCATCAGTGATTTAGTGAGCCAGGTCGCACCCTTGTGGTAGGGAGTTTGGAGAATGAGGGTTTCTGGGAGCCAAGCAGACCCTTTCAATTCAGCCAAGGAATATCTTGTGTAGAGTAGGACAAGACCTGATACAGACTCCAAGTGCTGGGAGAGTCACGGAAATTAGCAAATTGTGAATAATTTTAAGTTGCGATTCTAACCTTGAAAACAGAACGAAAATATAAGTGAATCAATCGTCTTAAGTTTTATTAAGTTTGAGAAATAAACCCATCAGGGGAGGCTGTTCTTTAGCAGCGAGGTCACTCCACATAGAATCAAAGCGCCCTCTAGTGGGAGATGTGCAAAATCAGAGAAGTATTTCAAAGTTAAAGCCCAGGACTAAGTTGTCTTTTGTGGTTCATTTCACCATGTGGCTAAGACATTTTGTGATTGGTAATTTGCAGATTCAAATATTATAATTGCTGAGTTTCTGGTAAAAAGTGGCATGATTATCTACATATCACAGAGTTACTGTGAAGCAAGATAAATTCCAAATGCTCCCCAAACTCCATTTGCCTTGTGGGGAAACTGAGTCCAGCATGGATGCAAGGCTTTCTCCTGCTTGCTCTCACCAGACACACCAGTGAGAGCAATGCCAGCCTGCGCTGGGTCTGGTCCCTGCTCTTCAGTCTCCTTCCCTGGCACATCACTGAGATACCCACATGGAGAAGGCTGCTCTGGGAGGGAAAGCCCTCACAGAACTATTTTAAACTTGCTGTTTTATGGCCAATGTCTCTTTGACATGTTTTCATGGGGATTAGAAATGGGTTTCTGTGGTAATAAGGAATCCTAAGTTGATTGGATCTTGTTGGAAACTGCCTTGAGAACTATTTAAAAATCCCAATTTCAAGGCAGTGAGGGGTGATTGGAGAACTCTTTTTAGTATGTTTATTTGAGCCAGAGGATTGCTTTTCCTACCAGATACACTGAGAGATGTGTAAGAGGAAAGGCAGGACAGTAGTTTTAAGTATCGCCAGGGTCTAATTTCTGCACAGGACATGCTGTAAAATTAGGCCGCTTCTTGATTCCTTCCACTTTGGGATACAGCCATACTTTGTTATTTCTGGATGGCTTTTTTAGGAAACTATACTAAATAATAGGTGTTTCTAGTGTCTTGCCATCAGGAAGCTTCAGTGTAGCAGAAAAATCAGACCTGGATGACTTGAGACACTGAATTGCTTTATCTGTAAAGTGATGATAATGATACCTATCTATAAATTTAGTAAATATTTGTATTAATGGGTATTTAGCACATGAGAGGTGCTCAATAACATTGCTTTACCAATTGGGATAGCTGTATGAGATGGCAAACTCCCCTGTTCCCTGTGCTCCCCAAATAGCAATAACTATAGAAAAGAAAATCCTTCTCTCTCTCTCACTCTCTTTCTTATTTACATATTACCTTTAATTTATATAGCTATATAAATAAATAAGTATATATGATTTATACATTTAATATGATTTATTATATATTTGTTTTATAGCGACATTTTATTTATTTTATTCCCTCCCCCCCGCTCTTTAATTACCCCCCCCAACTTCCACCCCTGACCTATGGATGTTGCCATCTCCCCTTAAGAGCTGGATCTCTGAAGGTGGGGCGTCTCCTCCCACGTGCTCGTGGTGCGCACCGGGGCCTGGTGCCCCTGGGGTATAGTCCGTGATTCCACCTGGGTTACGAACCCAGGACCTTCTGCGTGTAAGGCAGATGAGCTAACCACTACACTACGGAGCCACCCCCTATAGTAACACTTTAGATGTATCAGCATTTTTCTTTAAAAACAAAAAACAAGCTTTGGCAAACACGATGGTAGAAGACATGAGGTGGGTAGAAGCACGGAGTGGCCAAGGCACTGACCCCCTGTCCTTCTCCACCTCTGCCCCAGGCATTCAGAGGTCCACAGCGGGCGACTTCACCCTGCTGTGCCACTCTGGTCAGTAGGCTTTCCAGGCAGGATATCCCTGCTCCACCCCATCTCTCACCCCAGCCTCACAGATTTGCCTGAGAGAGCCCGGGGCTCTCTTTGGGCCCAGTGAGATGCCGGGATCGGCCATTCTCTTGGCTTTCAGGACAGGTGAGCACCCTGATGAAGGCCACGGTCCTGACGCAGCAGCCCGGAGGTGCAGGAGGTCGTGGGCATCCTCCACAGGGGCGGGGGGGACTGCTCACAGGTCATTTCTGATTTTGACATGACCTTGAGCAGGTTTGCTTATAATGGAAAGTGATGCCCTTCTTCCTACAATATTCTGGATAACAGCGAGATCATCAGTGAGGAGTGCCAGAAAGAGCTGAAAGCGCTCTTTCACCACTGTTACCCAGTTTAGATTGATCCACATGGGACTATCAAAGAGAAGTTACCTCGTATGGTAGAACAGTGGACCAAAGCGCACAATCTCCCTTGTCAGCAGATATTCAGAGATTTTGAACAGCCCAGGTGCTTAGAGAGTCCAGCACAATGCTTAGGGAGGGTTACAAGATGTTCTAAAACACCCTCTACCAAAACAACAGTCCCTTTTTCATCTTTTCCACGACCATTGGTGATAACCTGGAAGAAATGATCCCACGATGAAAGTGTTGCACCCCAGCATCCACATTGTGTCTAACTACATGAATTTGGACGAAGATGGTTTCCTGCAGGCATTGAAGGGCCAGCTGGTATACAGAACAAGAACAGCTCCATGTGGGAGAACTCCAGTTACTTCCAGCAGCTTCAGGGCAAAACCAACATCCTCCGGCTGGGAGACTCCATAGGGGACCTCAGAATGGCTGATGGGATGGGGTTCCAGGTGTGGAGAACATTCTCAAAATTGGCCTCCTAAATGACAAGGTACAGGAGCAGTAGGAGCACTACCTGGAGTCCTATGATATTGTGCTGCAGAAGGAGGAGACACTGGACGTGGCCAATAGGCTGCTATAGCACATCCTGCACCAAGGGGACTAGGTGGAGATGCATGGCCCCGAGCATGCGGGTGTGGTACCAGTCCCTAAAGGCCGTGACAAGGAGGGGAGCCTCACTGGGAAGCTGTTCTTCCTGCAAGCCAGCCCTTTCTGGTGTGTGCAGAGGCAAGTCCAGGGCATCCATGAGCTGCTGGGTCTTCGCCTCTCCCTCCTCCTTTCCCTGGTGCCTTTTGTTTGTGTTCTCCAAGGCATGAGGGAGGCCCTGCCAGGTGGGAGGCCCCAAAAGCCATTCCAAATAATCTGTGGACCTGTAGGGTGTTTATACTACAGGGATCATTTGAGCCGGGATTCTTTTTTTTTTTCCCAAAAATTTTAAACATGGGAAGCTTTTCTTCGAACAAATTGAATGTATAAAACAGATTGCAATATAAAAAAGGAAAAACCAGAGCTGTTCTGACTTGGGGAGGTGGGAGGGCAGAGCCTGTACCCCTTGGTCCTGCAGGTGCCAGAACCTCTAAGAAGCCACTAGGGCTCCATGGAACACAGTTTGAAAACCACCGAATTAGCTCAGAAGATCCTCTGAGTACAGCCTAACCGAGTCTGTGGGGATCCAAGTGGGCAGTCAGAGTTGGAAGGATGTATTTCTGACCTGGAATGATTTGGCTTTATTCTGATGCAGCTGTTAAACTTGAAATTCAGTTGGGTCTGGGCAACTCTGTCTGCAGAACCCCGTCTTTAGGGGTCTCCAAAGGGATTTATTTGGGTGTGGATTTTCCCTGGTACCCTTGGCTCCTGTCCTTCCTTGTCCTCCTCTTGTGGGTTCAGGGCCACTAAAATGGATGATTTAAGGGGGTTGAGGCTGGGGACCTGAAGGTAGAAGGCGCCCTGTGGCAAAGTATAAAGAAGTGGTTTATGGAAAAATAAAAAGTTATGCATTTAAATTATTTCTGGTTTTCTAATTACAAAACAAAATTTCCCTTGCTCTCAGTTTAATTTAGTTCTTACAAGATGCTGGATGATTAGTCATCAACCAAAAACTGAATACATGATTGTCAGTTACCAAAGCCATGCTGTACATGGTTATTAGAACCAACTAGTTTTTCTTGATGCTCCACACTCACCCTTTTGAGTGTCCCTATCAGAAATGCAGTAAATCAGAACTTCATGAATATTCAATAAGAGAGTTTTTTAAATTTATGAATCTCTACACATTCCAGGATGAAGTTTCTGATTCTCCCTTGTTATATTCCTGTTGTACATAAGACTTTTCCCAGAGAGCTGTAAAAATTATTGTCCTGAGATCCAGGGTTTCTCATTCATG
>NW_011888803.1:15634844-15639629 GCF_000151845.1 Pteropus vampyrus
ACATTTCCCTCTTTCACAGGAAAATAGCCTTTATTAAAAAGTTGAATTATCAGTACTTTTGCTTTTGTGGCAAATAGTTTGCAGCAAAAATTGTATCTGTGAGGATAAAAATAAAAATATGTTGAACACTGAAGCAAGTCATATTTTAAAAGTGCTAAGAAAGGTTAGAATCCCTCAGCTATTCTTTCCTTGTCTTTAAAGAATCCTGCAGTTGTTTCAGATAATTGCCCATTTTAAATGTATATTTTCCAATGTAGTTTTATAATGTACAGATTATGGGGTTTCAACTGCTGGATCTCATCGTTATATAGAACAACCACTGGTGTTTTTCAAATAAAAGTTTTGGGGACTGAATTTTTTTCCCAGTAAGAGGCTTACACCCCACTGATCTGGAAACATATATATATGCGTTTAGATGATTCATTTTGTATCTTTTCATCTTGATTAAAAAGAACATATTACCTGGAAAATGAATCTTGGCTTCCAAAAATAATTTTTCCAGGGAAAATAAGAAAAAATTTTTTTGTACAGTTCATTGGATTAAATCATCACTTGGTAAACTTAAGGATATTAGCTTAAATCGATAATTTTGAAAACTGAGCTATTTCTCTTTATCAGATCTCCCTCCAGATGTCTTTAGCTATAGGAATGTTCCAGGTTATCACATCAAAAGTATCTCTCTCTCTTTCTCATTTTTTTTACTCCGTAATTCAGCCTTCATATTCATTTATTATCGCTCTTGCTTTCTGCATTAATGTCATCTATTTTAGTAATTAGAACCAAGCGTGTACTTTCGGATAGAGGCTGCTTATTCTTTAGAAAGGTAAACGCGATCACGACTTGAAGCAAAGTGAAAGGGAAGGTGTGTGGTGGTTGAGTCAAGATGATGAGTAAAAAAAATGCAAGAATTTAATACTGTATTTCACATTCGAAAACTGCTAAGAGAGTAGATCTTAAAAGTTTTCATCACAAGAAAAAAATGTTTATAACTATGTATGGGGACAGATGTTAACTAGACTTATTGTGATGATCATTACACAATGTATACAAATATCAAACAAATTTTAGAGATGATTTTAGAGATGAAACATAGTTTGTTCTACTTAAAAATATTTTAAATTTGGAATTGAGCAACCTCTTCAGTTTTACTCCAAAGTGTTAAATTTTAAAGTAGAGTGAATATCTCTGATTATTTCATCATATGTCAAACTGTACAAATTTTTGGCACAGTGTGTTTTTACATATGTACTGTTCTCATGTTGATTAGGAAAAAAGAGATTTGTACGCTTTCTTAATTTTTTTTATAATTAAGATTATAGTCATAAAATTTGCCCCTTTCTACTGCCGATGTTTACTGTTATCCTGGTATCTAATGCTGTATGAATGAGCAGTGCTGATATCAGTCTGTAGATGGCAACCTGGGTCTAATTTTATATCTTTTTCTTTTTTTCTTTTTTTTTTCCCTCCCCTGACTGTTTCTCTCTGTAATATTAAAGCTTAATAATTCAAGCAGAGCAGTGACATATTTCTTCAGGGAGACAAATCCCATTTTCTTTTGGTAGCCAAGATGCAAAGTAAGATTGGTTGGTGATTGATGAAGTTAAGTGTGAAATGCATTTTTAGTGCTGCATTTAAATACCAGCTTAACTGGCCAGCGTGTGTTTTCGGTACACTTTCCACTTGAGTTGCGGTGCCTTGGGATATGTTTTAGAGGGTGTTAACTAGCTACACTCTCCACTGTGAGCAAAGAAGTAATGATAATTGCTTTGAGATAGTATTTTGGGATTGGTTATATTTATTGATATTTTAAATATTTTTATATGAAAAAAATTCAGTGTTTTTAGTACCCCTGGAACACAGGAAGTATAGTGAATTTAGGGCTCCTTAGAAATATAGGAAAGGCTGCAGAGAAAATAGTCTGGTCTGTGTTACTACGCTTTATGTGGTATTGATAATTCTAAATACTTTTTAAAAGTGAGTATTCAAAGGTGGGCAGAACCAAGTCTTGCTTCCTTTGCATGATGTGGTTCTCCACACGTGTGGGTGTGCGTGTGTGCACAGGCACGCACACATGGACTAACAGCCTTGATGTAGTTCCTGGCTCGCTTCCAGCATCGTTCTGTGATAGCTCCTAAGGAACTTCTGTTGTTTAGACTCCTGATGAATGATAGTGAGCAGGTGCGGCGCCTGGAAACGATGTTGGAATATTATGACCTTGCTGGGTGACTGCCCTTGAGCAGTCACGCGCTTGAATTTTCTAATAGCTACAACCGGCACATGGCTTGCCGCGTCGCCCCAAGCATGAAGCATTACTGCAATCCATCCTCAAAGTCAGATCGCGGGGTCTTGAAACTTGAGCTTCTTTGGTTCAGCTAGTGAACCAGCTTAGGCACTTGTGTGGTTCCCATCACAAGGGACTGACTCTGAAGATGAAATAGGAAGAACACATTTTCCAAATGTGCTCTCCCAAGTCTCACTCTCTAAGGGGTATTATGTACTGGAGGAAAGTATATGAGAAGGCACTAAGGAGACTTTACAAAACAGGGCCCTGGTTTTCTTTAATTAGCAGAAGTAAGATTTATGATGTGTCTGGTGTCTATTGCCACCACACTCACCCTAGGACAGAGAAATATAGGTCTTCAAGTCCTTTGTTGATTGTAACTTCCCATCTCAATGGCAGTGCATACTGTGGGATATGGGTCAAATTTAATATTAGTATGTTAAAAATTTATAAAATAAGCATTTTTTTTCATGCCTCATGATCCTGTTACAGTCACATATTGTACGTCAAAATTCTAGTACTGCAAGGGGTTTTAGTCATTTCTTGAAATTTTATTGTGGGGTTCAAATTCTATCAATAGAAATTAGTACAGTTTGCTGTTCAGTTTCGTGCTGAAAGATTGAAAAATTAGAATCCTAGTAAGATCTTTATCTCGGTTTGAGAGGACTACAATACAAGCCCTTTTTCAGAAAATATTCTTTTCATATTCTGCTCTCTTATACACTTTGTACACTGGATGGAGAAGCTCTATGAGAAAAGCTTTTTTTTTTGTTTTATCACTGATACAGGATTGAGGTCTCAGCAATAAACTTCTTTCAGGGGCTACTTTTTATGTAGTCTAGGGATGCTGTGTGAAGATACTTTTTGTTTGCAAAAGGAGAAGTTTGTGAGCTGTTAAAATTACATAGGCATTTCCAAACCTTTGGAAGATTTTATTTCAGAAAGTTATTTTAAGTAGGTGTTTTGGTACTCACTTGACATTTTCTGTACGAGTAGCTCTATAGAGTCTATAATACATCTTAACTTTTGCACTGAACTCATGATGCCATGTAAGTTACCTGCAGTGTGAAATGCAGTTTCTAGTGGAGAAATGAACTAGAAGTTCCATTTCAGAATTCCAAGAACTCAGATTACCCTGCTACCGAGGGATGCAGAACTGTCTTAGGTCGAATTGCTGGTGTAAATCAGAGCCATGAAGTGAAGGATCCAAGTAGGTTTGGGTCAGAGGAGGAATGCGAAGGTTGAGGGGCCGGACCCGGAATTACACTGGGGTCTGGGCTGAGGTTCTTTTATTAGTTGATACCTTATAAGGGGATAATGTTAGGATTGTCTCCTCTTTATTTTTCCCCCTAGCTTCAAGACTTTGGCTTGTCAACCTCCCTTTTCATAGATGTAACCCATTACTTCTAAGCAAGGGCTCTTTCCTTCTTGGCCCATCAAGGACCTCAACAAATTTCATAGTATTTCCTTGATTCTGCCTCCAATGTTAGCTCCGAACTTTTCTGTAGCTTAGTATAAAGAAAACATGGATCCATACCACCGGTGAGTTTCTGACACACCGAAGACTAGAGTGTGATTCATCTTCCTTGTAGGAGGAAACTAAAACTGGGTTACCCTAGCTGGGCATTTCATCATCTGAGGTAGGGCCCACACTGAGGCTTGGTTAGGGAGTCTGATGTCACGAATGTCTGTGAGATGCTGATGGCAGGGGCAGGAGTGAGGGAGGTTAGGTGGGGATGACAGGGTAGAGAGAAGAGGAAGAAGTAGCCATGGGATTTATTACTCCTCCTCCTTCTCCAACTTTCTCTTTCTTTTGCCAACCTGTGATGAAATAAAACCAGGATAGGGACCTGGTCCATTAGAGCAGGCGTTCCCAACCCCCAGGAAGTGAACTGGCCTGGTAGTAGCTGAGCTGCACAGCAGGAGGTCAGTGGCAGGCAAGCCAGCGAAGCTTCATCTGTATTTGCAGCCGCTCCCCAGCGCTAGCGTCACTGCCTCAGCTCTACCTCAGATCATCAGGCATTAGATTCTCATAGGAGCACTGGTCCGTGGTGCCAAAATGATTGGAGACTGCAGAGAATCAGTGACTCCTTGGTCATCATTCACATGTGAGACACAGATAAATAAATACGCAACAGAATATCCTGCTCAGAGTAGCACTCAGTTTTGTGTGTGTATGTGTGTGCGAGTCTATTACGCCTACATTTGTAGTGACAATTGAAATTAAGGTCTACGGAAAAAAAAAAAAAAACACTGAGTAGTGGTGTAATTCTGTTTAGCACATCTCAATCGTGGATTTTAATCTGATATTTTGTAAGCTTCGTGTACAAATCCTCAGAATTAAATAAATAGCATTTCCCTAGTTTTACAAATGGGGAAAAAGAAGAGACAGCAGTTTTCCCAGAGTCAAAGGATATATCAATGTCTAGTGATTTCTGGAAATTGCCATTCCGACACATAGCTGGCTAAGAGGCAGACATACCCCTGTGATTCTTTGTAGGGGA
>NW_011888803.1:15639679-15643129 GCF_000151845.1 Pteropus vampyrus
GGGACCTGAAGGTAGAAGGCGCCCTGTGGCAAAGTATAAAGAAGTGGTTTATGGAAAAATAAAAAGTTATGCATTTAAATTATTTCTGGTTTTCTAATTACAAAACAAAATTTCCCTTGCTCTCAGTTTAATTTAGTTCTTACAAGATGCTGGATGATTAGTCATCAACCAAAAACTGAATACATGATTGTCAGTTACCAAAGCCATGCTGTACATGGTTATTAGAACCAACTAGTTTTTCTTGATGCTCCACACTCACCCTTTTGAGTGTCCCTATCAGAAATGCAGTAAATCAGAACTTCATGAATATTCAATAAGAGAGTTTTTTAAATTTATGAATCTCTACACATTCCAGGATGAAGTTTCTGATTCTCCCTTGTTATATTCCTGTTGTACATAAGACTTTTCCCAGAGAGCTGTAAAAATTATTGTCCTGAGATCCAGGGTTTCTCATTCATGACGTTTCATTTTAGTCTTTGGAGGTGTAACTGCGTCTCTGAACATTCCAGTAGGCTTGCTGGAAGGGTTATTCCTGTCCTTCAAGGCTTTTAAAGTTTTAAAATCTTAGGATGTATAGACTTGGTTGAAAATAGACTAGAATATGAGCCCTGGCTGATGGTGTTGAAATCTCCACTATAATCATATTATCTATTTCTTCTGCCAGACAGTGTATATATGGCATTGTGAGAAAAAATTATTGAATAAAAGAAAAAAAAAAAGAGAAAAGGAAAAACCAACTCTGGTAGCAGTAATTGCAATAATTAAATGAAAACTGTATGTTTAAATTGCAGTTGGAATAGGAAATTAAATTATGCAAAAAAGTGTTATAGATTTGGACATTTTCATACTGTTAATAAATCTATTCATAATTCATTTTCTTGTAGGCTATGATAAAATAGCATAAATAGCTTCATTTGTAAGGCTGTGGATTTTCCTATTCTTAATTGGGTGATGTCTAAAACTATTTAAATGCTTCTGGATGACTGAATATATAAATGTTTAAAATGATCAGTTATAATAGTTTTCTAGGCATATTTGTTTATTTAATATTATTACATTTATCTTCAAATACTAGCATAGTGCAGATTTTGCATAAAGATTGCACCCAATATGGTGTGAGTTTGATAGGATTTTTAAGAAAAAGATATTACCTCTTAGCTTTTGAAGAAAGCACTCTGATACTCATTGAACAAATATTACATGCCAGGCACTGTACTAGTTACTTTATAAATGTTACCATTTCATCTTCATGATAGACCTAAAAGCAGGAACATTAACCCTGTTCAACTAATGAGGAAACAAGCTCAAAGAAAGCAGGAGTTAGTCCAAGGTTGCATAGATGGCTAGTGGCAAAGCAGTGGCTCTGAGCCAGGTATTTTGGGTCTCTAAAACTTGCGTTCTTTCCATTACCTATAGCCTGACACCTTGTACACTCAGGTAAGTTTAGCACCTGAGCATCTAAGAGCCAGGGCTGTCTTGTCTGGAGGTAATTTCTTGCTGTAGCATTGGCCAAGTAATGGCTGAATATCAGCCCCTCTGTTCCTTGAGCACTTAGAGTAGCCCCGACTGTAGTGGCTATTATGTTGCTCCCCCGGAGCTGTATTTGGGCCAATGACAGGAGCTACTGAAACTCAACCTCACATTCCTGCTGAGGAGCAGGATGTAAGGTCTTCATTCCAAGAAGCACGTGGGGGACCAGAAGCAACCACCAAAGGTGGCTGCCTTGCAGGAATGGGAGCATGTGGTCTTGAGCTGCTTGGGTCTGTGTTGCTCTGGATTTGTGATTCATAGGGACGAGACCATGGCATTCACCAAAAGATGAATAAATATTGGAGGATTTCTACAAGCACATTATGTCTGCTCGAATGATGATACCTGTAGATTCACAGCAACAACTAAATAAGAGGTATTTCTAGATTAACTTATCAGACTGAGGGCTGTCACTATTCCATATTCAATAGATAGCTGCTTATTCTTCAGAAAGGAGTGCGGGGAGGGGATGGTTAAGGCAGAGGACCCGCTCTGCTCCTTGCTGGCTGCGTGACCTTGGGCAAGGCTTAACCTTTAAGCCTCTTTTCCTCCTCTATAAAATTGGGTTTTAACAGTACCTGTCTCACAGAGGTATGACGATTGAGTGAAATAATTTTATAGAATACCCAGTACATATTAAGTACTCAATGATTGTTAGTGCTCGACAACTGTTATTTTTCTTTTTCTTCTTTTAGACTCTTCCTCTGCTGCTAGTAGGAAAGGTTAATTGCAGATATTAAAATGGACAGTAGCAGAATCAACACAATACATTCATCTCTTGTTCCTGTCCTGTTTATCACTATTTAATCCCTAGTTAATGACTTGTATTGGACTAGGAACCACTTTGGGTTCATTAGCCAATAGTAAAGTTTTTAACCTTTTGCCACTTAGGGAAATGATCGCCAATCTAAGTCAACCGTCGGATCCAGTGACAACTCATCTCCTCAGCCCCCAAAGAGGAAAGGGAAAAAAGAGGATGCGAATTTGGAAAAATCCACGAAAGGGAAACAAAATATTAACTTAAAGAACTCACCACAAACAATTCCAAACAGTGGTAAGTTTGTTGTTATTGCTGTATCGTTATTATTGATTATTATTGCCTTAAGGCTGTGATACAATTTTAACTCTTAAATAGATCAGTTTGTTTCTCAGCACTCACAGAAGATACTCCTTATCATCATATCTGACAGTTTTCACAGGAGAAAACTGTGTATGAGAAATGCTACTGTTTTTCACGATTAATTTCTATTTATAATTAGAGATTATACTATAAGGACACATGTTTTGAGGTAAAATATTTCTCAGGGTGTTTTTTTTTTACCACCCTGGGTAAATTTTACCACCCTGTTTTTAACATGTTTACTAACTACTGCTGACACTGGTGTTTCTTATTTGTGTGTCTACAAGCCTTGTCCACATTCATTATGAATTACCATTAGTCACAAAAAGATGTTTTCCTAATTTTGCTGACATCCACAAGAATACCAAACACACAAAAAACTTTATCAGTAAACGATAAGTACCAAAATTAGTTATGTATCTTGCATTACCAAGTGAGAGCTAGTATAAAATAATTTTTAAACATTTTGTATTAGTACAAGATTTCAGGATAAAAATGTAATGAACTAAGCACGCATTAGTTTCTTAGTGAAGACAGGCTCTTTGGGGTTTCATTCCAAGCATGTTCTCAGAGGGGCAAGCACGCGAGAGTGGAACAATGCTGCAGGCGTGGAGGGCTGGCTGGGACACAGCCCACTGGAGTGACTGCTTCTTCACCCTGGGACCCACTCTCATACCCTGCAGAGGGACATACTGGGGTGCCCAGGAAGAGAGTAAATGGGATAAGATTTCAGATTCATATCCAGAGCTCTATCTCCTATCTGGAAGCTCCATGTCATTTCAGAGTCTATGTGAAGAGTG
>NW_011888803.1:15643179-15646553 GCF_000151845.1 Pteropus vampyrus
GAATGGGAGCATGTGGTCTTGAGCTGCTTGGGTCTGTGTTGCTCTGGATTTGTGATTCATAGGGACGAGACCATGGCATTCACCAAAAGATGAATAAATATTGGAGGATTTCTACAAGCACATTATGTCTGCTCGAATGATGATACCTGTAGATTCACAGCAACAACTAAATAAGAGGTATTTCTAGATTAACTTATCAGACTGAGGGCTGTCACTATTCCATATTCAATAGATAGCTGCTTATTCTTCAGAAAGGAGTGCGGGGAGGGGATGGTTAAGGCAGAGGACCCGCTCTGCTCCTTGCTGGCTGCGTGACCTTGGGCAAGGCTTAACCTTTAAGCCTCTTTTCCTCCTCTATAAAATTGGGTTTTAACAGTACCTGTCTCACAGAGGTATGACGATTGAGTGAAATAATTTTATAGAATACCCAGTACATATTAAGTACTCAATGATTGTTAGTGCTCGACAACTGTTATTTTTCTTTTTCTTCTTTTAGACTCTTCCTCTGCTGCTAGTAGGAAAGGTTAATTGCAGATATTAAAATGGACAGTAGCAGAATCAACACAATACATTCATCTCTTGTTCCTGTCCTGTTTATCACTATTTAATCCCTAGTTAATGACTTGTATTGGACTAGGAACCACTTTGGGTTCATTAGCCAATAGTAAAGTTTTTAACCTTTTGCCACTTAGGGAAATGATCGCCAATCTAAGTCAACCGTCGGATCCAGTGACAACTCATCTCCTCAGCCCCCAAAGAGGAAAGGGAAAAAAGAGGATGCGAATTTGGAAAAATCCACGAAAGGGAAACAAAATATTAACTTAAAGAACTCACCACAAACAATTCCAAACAGTGGTAAGTTTGTTGTTATTGCTGTATCGTTATTATTGATTATTATTGCCTTAAGGCTGTGATACAATTTTAACTCTTAAATAGATCAGTTTGTTTCTCAGCACTCACAGAAGATACTCCTTATCATCATATCTGACAGTTTTCACAGGAGAAAACTGTGTATGAGAAATGCTACTGTTTTTCACGATTAATTTCTATTTATAATTAGAGATTATACTATAAGGACACATGTTTTGAGGTAAAATATTTCTCAGGGTGTTTTTTTTTTACCACCCTGGGTAAATTTTACCACCCTGTTTTTAACATGTTTACTAACTACTGCTGACACTGGTGTTTCTTATTTGTGTGTCTACAAGCCTTGTCCACATTCATTATGAATTACCATTAGTCACAAAAAGATGTTTTCCTAATTTTGCTGACATCCACAAGAATACCAAACACACAAAAAACTTTATCAGTAAACGATAAGTACCAAAATTAGTTATGTATCTTGCATTACCAAGTGAGAGCTAGTATAAAATAATTTTTAAACATTTTGTATTAGTACAAGATTTCAGGATAAAAATGTAATGAACTAAGCACGCATTAGTTTCTTAGTGAAGACAGGCTCTTTGGGGTTTCATTCCAAGCATGTTCTCAGAGGGGCAAGCACGCGAGAGTGGAACAATGCTGCAGGCGTGGAGGGCTGGCTGGGACACAGCCCACTGGAGTGACTGCTTCTTCACCCTGGGACCCACTCTCATACCCTGCAGAGGGACATACTGGGGTGCCCAGGAAGAGAGTAAATGGGATAAGATTTCAGATTCATATCCAGAGCTCTATCTCCTATCTGGAAGCTCCATGTCATTTCAGAGTCTATGTGAAGAGTGACATTAGAATTATAGCTAATATGGAGTTCACAATTGCGGAGATAGCGTGAACTTATGTGGGGGTTTAGAGGACACTACACAGGTGATTAAAGAGTCCAAAAGAATGATGTGTTGAGACCAAGTTAAAAGAAGAGACTGAATGAATGAGTTAATTACATAGAGAAGAAAGAGTGGAAGAGGATTTAAATCTTCAATGATTTAAATGATGGAGATTAGCTGGAAGTTGAGAGTCCTAGATTCTTGTGCTAGTTCTGCTCTTGACCTTGGGCAAGTCACTTAACTTTTTTGGGCCACATTTGCCATCTACAAAATGTGGGTTTATACTAAGATTTACCTTAAAGGTGAAATGCAGTAAACAAATGTTTATTGAATGCTTATTGTATGGCAGACACCAAAGGGAAAAAAAGCTAGTCTGGAACAACATGCCATACCTTGAGCATTAAAAATATTTATTTTAATCAATATATACTAGATCGTGAACCCCCCCGAGGCTATGGGCTATGTCTTACTAGTTGTTTTTTGCTTTTAATCCCCCAAAACTGACACAGTTCTGATACATATAAGATACTTAATAAATATTGAGGAATGAATGATGGAAGTTACAAAATAGATAAGTCTCTGTAATACTTTAAAACCCACAAAGAAACAGCACTCATTTTAAACCTTTCTGAATCGATTAATAGATTTTTATAAAATGTTACTTGCTTATTTTCTGCCAGGCTCTCATTAGCTTACGAAAATCTCAACTCCTACTTTCCACATATATTTTTAAAGTTTTTAGACTTAGTAGTCATCCCTCAAAGAAAGGGAAACCATCCTCTTGTCAGGCATCTTATTTGTAGAAACTTGGGAACATGAGGCTGTATCAACATTTCCCTCTTTCACAGGAAAATAGCCTTTATTAAAAAGTTGAATTATCAGTACTTTTGCTTTTGTGGCAAATAGTTTGCAGCAAAAATTGTATCTGTGAGGATAAAAATAAAAATATGTTGAACACTGAAGCAAGTCATATTTTAAAAGTGCTAAGAAAGGTTAGAATCCCTCAGCTATTCTTTCCTTGTCTTTAAAGAATCCTGCAGTTGTTTCAGATAATTGCCCATTTTAAATGTATATTTTCCAATGTAGTTTTATAATGTACAGATTATGGGGTTTCAACTGCTGGATCTCATCGTTATATAGAACAACCACTGGTGTTTTTCAAATAAAAGTTTTGGGGACTGAATTTTTTTCCCAGTAAGAGGCTTACACCCCACTGATCTGGAAACATATATATATGCGTTTAGATGATTCATTTTGTATCTTTTCATCTTGATTAAAAAGAACATATTACCTGGAAAATGAATCTTGGCTTCCAAAAATAATTTTTCCAGGGAAAATAAGAAAAAAAATTTTTTGTACAGTTCATTAGATTAAATCATCACTTGATAAACTTAAGGATATTAGCTTAAATCGATAATTTTGAAAACTGAGCTATTTCTCTTTATCAGATCTCCCTCCAGATGTCTTTAGCTATAGGAATGTTCCAGGTTATCACATCAAAAGTATCTCTCTCTCTTTCTCATTTTTTTTACTCCGTAATTCAGCCTTCATATTCATTTATTATCGCTCTTGCTTTCTGCATTAATGTCATCTATTTTAGTAATTAGAACCAAG
>NW_011888803.1:15651423-15665072 GCF_000151845.1 Pteropus vampyrus
TGTAAATGGGAATGATTGATTTGAGCCCTTTCTGTTTTGTAGGCAGTAGGAGTGAGTTAATAACAAGGAAGTTTTTCTCTTCAGCAATGTGGTGTAGTAATGGGTCTCCTCTACTCTTGAACAGACCAGGCCAGGACTGAGCTTAAGTCTTCAGCATTTAGATCCACTTTTTCAGGGTTTGGGAATCTTGAAGAAAGTAGGTATTTTTGAGACTGATCTCTATAGTTTATTTATCAAATGACCAAATTTTATACATGTATGTACATAAATGTGCGCGCGCATACACACACACATACACACACACACACACACACACACACACACACACACACACACACACACACATCCCTGAATATCCTAGGACTTAAACTCTTATAACCCAAGCCCTTCTCTGCATCTGGATTTTCTTCCCCATGTTTCATGAGTCTTTAGACTTATGAAGCCCACTCCTGTTCCTAGAATACCACTTTCATTTCTTCTAGACACATGTGCTAAGCGCTTACCATGCACCACACACTTTGCTAATCACCAGGTAACTCCGTTTTCTCTCTTTCGTACTAGCTGCCCAGCACTTACACATTTTCCTCCAATAGTCAGAATTATATCTTTATCCGTAAATTTTCCTTGATGAAGTAGAAGCAATTTCTTTCTTCACTTCAATGACCAAACTCCATTTACCACTCGTAAATGTCAAACTGTTTATGTTGTAAGCATTGACATGTTTTTCCTTCTTGGAAGTAAGTCATCCCCTAGGCCTTTGTATTAATTTTGTCCATGTAGAAAGTAGCAGCACAGAACCAGAGAACAAGACCCTATCTGTTTAAATGTGTTCAGAATGGTGTCTAGAACAATTCCTAAATACTACTTGGTACTAAACACAGGGGAGAGATATTTCCCCACCCATGTAACATGCTGGTGTCTTTTGTAGACGATTGCCTATTTTATATATGAATTCTATTTTTATCCTGCTCAGTTATTCATTGTTTTTTAAATAAGATATAACTTTTATTGCAAATCAGCATGCAGTGTTCTATCACAATGTGGATAAAGGAAGATATAAAGTGCTTTTGAACTTTGCAGGTTCAAAGCTCTCCATTTATTCTTATCTTATGAAATTAGATAATAATAATACCAAATTGTTTCTGTGAAATTGGGCAAGGTTTCATTCCCTTCAAAATGCCATAATAAAACCACTTTTCACCAGGAGGTCTGCAAAGCTGACAGGTCTCCTCTGCCACTACACAGGTTAAGAGCATGTGTCTGTCACCTATGGACCGATTGTAGCTAGATTTCTACCAGGCTTTGTTTTGCTTAATGGTAAGGGTGCCAATACAAAGGTGGGGTCATTTTATGGAGAGTGCTGTGCCATACTAAGAAACAGGAATCCTCCACCCAGATCACTGAGGGCAACTCCTACAGCCTAGGCTGGCAGCCCAGTGCCTGCACTTCTCCACGACCCCTTGGGACTGTGTAGCGTTTCTGGAGGATCTAAAGGTAGAGGCTCTTACCCAGAGAACTTACTGTCGTTTCCTAAAGTGGGTTCCATGGAACAGTAGTGTTATAGGCTCTTAACAGATATTACTTATAATAAGACTTCCACGCTCAAATATAAATGTGCGATTATACAAAAAATTAAGGCATTTTCTTTGCTACTGGATTTCTCAGAGCCTTTTGTATGGAAATAGTCCACGCTTTTTCCAACTCTGGGTCCTTGTTACTGTGGCAGGATTGTTGTTCTCTAGAGCACAATTTGAGAAGCATTGGGGTCCTCAATGTGTTTCTACATTGCTGCTTCCTTGAAGGTTATAAGGCATGGGGGAATTTATGATGAAAATTAAATGAGACACCTTCTTTATGTGTGGTTCTGACCAGATCAATAGCTAACATAAACAACTCACATTTTCTGTTGTTTATTCTGTGCCAGGGACTAGACTGAGCATTTTGGTATGCAATCTCATTCATCTTCATATCAGTCCTGTGACGTAGGTGTTATTATCATCACCCCATTTTACTGACGAAGAAGCCGAATGACTGAAAGGTTAAGGAGTTTGCATGTGCTCAAATAAACAGCCAATAGTGGAAGCTCAGGCTCACTGCTTCAGTCTGTATAGGTTACTGTCTTGGCCTCCATTAACTCAAATCCAGGCAGTGAAATTCTGGATTCTATGCCCCTCAGGGCTATAGTCTACTGTCCCCTTGATCAACAAATAGTGTATGAATTCACAATGGTGTGTACACTATTCATATTTATTAGTGATGCATTTATTAGTGATGGGAAAAATAAAATTGACAGCATACTCTTAAAAACTCTCATGTTCAGACAGATTGAGGAATTATAGCAAGAGGCAAGGTTACTGTTTGTTTCATACCCTGACTTGCCAGGTTTGGTTCCCTTACTGGTTATAAAGGAATTTAAAGAGATTTCATGTCGGTGGGAGTGAAGCTATAACACCCTTACTGAGTAAGAGGATGGTTCCAGGGTCAAGGTGAGGAAATCTTTTCCTCTATGACCCCTACCTTAGGTCTGATACCCCCTCTACTGATTAAGCATCCTCTACCATTTATTAATCTCATACACATATACACACAGAGATGATACACACACGTACACACCCCACTGCCACTTTTACACCATCTTATTCGGCATCTTGTATTTCTCTTAAGTTGCATTTATAGATAGAGACCACTCAGCCACTGGCAAACATTTGAAATTCTAGTTTCCCAGAACAGGATTTCACAAAGAGTTTTCTTATGCTTAGTTAATGACCAAATCAAACTCTTCTAAAAACAACCACACGAATGGATCTTGTTTCTGAAGGCCATCTTGAAGTACAGGGGCTGGAGAGTGGACTATTGATGCCGCTTTACCAAATACATAGAGCAAAACTCACTGGGTAGCCTATGAGTTTCATATATTATTTTTTTTCTTGCAACACTCCCTTGTGGAGCCCTCATATCTCTAGTTCTAGTCTGCAAAGGTTGCTTTCTAGGCCTGCAGTACATATGTTGTCTCAGATGTTTCTTTACCATCATTCTGGGAATTCCTCGTGCTTCTTTTCTACATGGATCTCAGTTCCAGGGTCTTATGCCTGTCTGTTGCTTGACTCTAATTTTGGCAGAATACATCTCCTAGTTGTTTCCTGAGGATGAGTAGATAGATGGGTCATTAGGTTTTGAGACTCAGTGAAAGGAAAGTCTCTTCCTGTTTCTCTACTCCATTCACCACTCTGCTCTCAGTACTACCCAGAACACTTCTGATACCAGATGTGTGGGTTTTTTTCCCCACACCAAGCAATTCTCCAATTGCCCATTACCTTACAATTTAATTCAATTCTGACACTACCTGGAGCTAGCAAAGGACCCTAGAGGTTAAGGGCTCCATCTTACAAGACTGCCTCCTGCCCCACACTTCAGATGTCAATCTCAGGTCCAGGTTGTTTCCTGTGCTTCTGACTCACCCGCGATGAATCCACCACCGCTCCCCCGACCCTTGGGTTTGGCAGTTTGCTAGAGCAGCTCATAAACTCCTGAAGACAGTTTACTTACTAGGTTAAAAAGGACAGGACTCAGGAGCAGACAGGTGGAAGAGATGTATAGTGCAGGGTGTGGAGTTTCCTTGCCCTTCCAGCAGCTCCTTGTATTCACCAACCTGGAAGCTTTCCAAATTCATTTGCATAGATTTGTTTTAAAATAGAGGTTTCATTACATAAGCATGATTGATTAAATCATCGGGTATTAGTGATTAACTCGACCTCCAGTTCCCCCCACCCCCATCCCCAGAGGTAGGAGTGGGGGAGGGGTGGGGCTGAAAGTTTCTATCCTCTAATCACATGATTGGTTCTCTTGGCAACCAGCCCCCAATCCTTAGGAGCTTTTCTAAAAAGTCACCTCATTAGCATGAACTCAGATGTGGTTGAAAGGGCTTGTAATGAATAATAAGACATTCCTTTCACCTTAGTTCTGGAGCTATTTCAGGAACTGCAGTTATTTGAGTTATCAAGTTATTTGAGGATTTGAGGACAAATATTATAGCAAAAGATGCTCCCATTCTTTTTTATCACTTAGGAAATTACAAGGATTTTAGGAGCTGTGTGTCAGGAAACATGGACAGGCTGAAATATGTTTTTTATTATATCACACTATCACATTCTGCATGTCTGAAAATGTCTTCATCATACTCTCACATTTAATTTTTAGTTTGGATAGACATGGGATTCTTGGTTGGAAATATTTTTCACTCAGAATTTTGAATGCATTACTTCACTGAATTTTTACTTTCATTGTTGCTGTTAAGAAATCTGATGACATTCTCATTTCCGTTCATCTTAATATGGGTTTCCCCAAAACTTTGCTTAATAGTTGAGGATCTGAGAAAAAGGACTTGGGTACAAGTGATTCATTTGGGAGGTGATCCTTGGGCAGAAACCTTGGGCAGGTAAGACATGGAAGGGAAGACAGCATATAGGAGGGGTCCCCTGTGGGCAACTTGGGCTGAATTCTTCGGGAACCCTCTGAGTATGTGAAACACACCTCATAATTGTCCCCTGCAGCAGTGAAGAAACTGGGATCTTTGTCTGCCAATTCCTGTCCTGCATTGGTTAAGAGCTGTTCTTGTAATGTTAAATTCCTAGTACTGTGGCATGTCCCACACCAAGGCTAAATGTGCTTCAGTGGTCAGAGAAAGGCCTCAGGCAGAATCTCAGAAAGTTGAGGTAGGAAGGCCTGGAAGTATATGGGAACTGTCCATTGCAGCTGTAACAGACCTCTGGGTCGGGCTACAAAGATACAGACAGGGCTTAGAAGAGGATTTTCTGGAGGAATGGAAATTTCGAAGGACTACCATAGACAAGGAGAAGAACGATGATGGACTCGATAGTCTTTGACAGTGGGATACAGAGGAGAGGACAGATTGGAGAAATACATGGGAGACAGAATGAATACGACCTGAGATCCTATGGGAAGGTATGAAAGGGTAAATGGGATCCAAGGGGACACTGAGCATTTTGGCCTGGGTAACAAGGGAGATGATTGGTGTCATTAATTTTTAGGAAATGTGGACACGAGGAGAGAGAAATGTGCATGTTGAGTTAAAGGGACCTACATGGTATTTGTGGAGGTGCACATGGGTCAGCTAAAAGCGGAAAGACTCCTCTTGCAGATGTAGATCTGGGGATCATCAGCCGGTAGGTGAGAGTCAATGCCAATGGGAAGGAGAAGATGCCCTAGGGAAGACTGTACATAGCCTTAGAAGAGAAGAGGCAACCCCAACTCAGGAGCGATTACAGAAAGAGGATGTGAAGACATAGGAATGAAAAACATTTGTATGGCACTTATATCTTGAATTACCTCACTTGTTTTATGGAACAAACATTGAGGAGTAGGTATTATTCTTAAATAGAAGCTATATTATTCATAAATGGAAATAATAATTTCTGTTTTACAGATCTGAAGACTAAGGTACAGAAAGGTTTAGTATCTTCCAGCCCACAGCAAGCAAGAAGGCATTTAATAAGTGGCAGCTATTTATTTTCAAGGTATCAGAGCATTTGAATTAAGAACTTTTTGCCCCCAAGTTTAGAGTTCTTCCCATGATTACAGTGGCCTTAATCAGATTTACAGTTGTCTATGGCCTAAATGTGTTGGAGAGATTCTGTGTATGTTTTATGTAAAGCTAAGACCAAATGCAAAGCACTTAACCCTAAGTCCTGTCATTGCAATGATCTTCCATACATTGTAGCTTGTGCAGTGTTATAAATCTTGTGAGCATAACACCAGGAAAAGCAAAAAAGCATTGATATCTCAGATGAAAAACAGAGGCAGAGTCATTATGTAGTGTAACTGAACACCAAAGAATAATAGTAAAAAAAATTGATTTAAACTGTACTTAATGAGGAATATGAAGAAAATGATAGTTCAGAACTCTAAATTTTTTTTTATAATATGAGGTGAAAATTTAGCAATCTGAAAATGAATGACTATTCCTCTATAACTGTAAAACCACCAAAAAGGTCAGTTGAAAGAATAAGTAGTTCCCATGTCAGACTGGCCCAAGAATGTATTAGGAACAAAGGGGAATAATGGCTATATTTATTAATAATAATAATAATAATAATAATAATAGTAATAGCATCATTTATCCCTCATTGATACCAAAGTTCTCAATAACTTTAATTTTGGAATGAGTGGTGTGGGCTGTCACTGTTCTGAGAGACAGGATGAGTAGCCATCCGGGACAGAAACTTAAAAGGAAGCAGTGAACATCATGATGGACAAATGGACTTTGTATTTTCTCCAGAGCTTTCTGTGCTAGCTGGTTTGAGATTTATTACATTTTCAATTTGGTAAGGTTTGCTAACAAGACAGAGTTCCAGATCTAATTAGTCCAGCAGCACTCAATAATGTTTAGATGAATGAGGCCATCCCTTAGGAATTTTTATTTTCTGAGCAAATCTCAGACAGAAGGGACCAAAGAATAAAAAGTTTCTTTAGTAGGTAGATGGATATAAGGCAGTTTTTTCATTTGTGAAGCAGGCTTTCTGTTTAATTTTTAGAAATTAGTTGGGAGAATAATCAAATTCTCTTTAGACTTTATTCTCAGGTTCACCCTGAGGTTATAATTTAGAAGCATGATTATGGTTATTTAGCATTTTTATGATAATGGAACATTAATGAAAATGAATGAGAAAACACTTTTATAAAGTAGGAAGTGCCTAAAGAGGCTTTTGGTTAATAGCACTATCTATTAAGGAGACATGAATTAGTTTGGACTGGTTTCCAAGCCAGAAATGAGGATCTTGAGTACCTAGAATTAGAGAGCCTGGAGATGGGGAGGGAGGAACCCGTTATTAATTCATGGTTCCCTAGGTGGCTGCTCTCTCACTGCTTCCCTCCCTCTTCCAAGACACAGTTACCGCTCTAGTCTGAAGCCCAAAGTTGAAGAAGTCTTTGAAAAATAAAGTTAAAGGTCAGTAGGATTAGGAAGAAATAGAAAGGAGAGAGGAAGAAAAGGTCAGTTGGGCAGACACAATCATTTCTTCTAATAAATTTTTTTTAAACTCAAAAGAACCTTAAGCATTCTTTCTCTTTCACTCTAGTTAGCTTCTAGATAGTCTCCTTACTTCACCTTGCTCCATCACGTTTTATTGTCAGCATGGTGAGTACTCTCCTTGGAGGAGAGGCATAAAAATGAAGATTAAAATTGAATTGGAGACACGAAAGTGCCTCTAGGTCAAGGTGATGCAGGACAGGGCAAATTCCCCTGAGTGGGGGGAGGCCAAGCCCTGCTCTGAAAGAAGAAGAGGGTTCTTGGAAGAGAGTGAAGAAAGAATTCTAACATACACCAAAGTTAGAGTCAAAAGGAAAGTTTATTGGAGAAGGGATAACAGTCTGTAGACAGAACATGGTCTCCTCTCAGAGGCAGAGTGAGAGAGCCTAAGAGAGATTCAGAGGGCCAGAGACAACAGAGAGAGACGAGGACAGTGAGAAAGACAGAGTAAAGGCACTGAGAGGGACCCAGGGGATTTCAGTTTATATATTATTCTTTAGTTCCTATGAGTTACAGTTTAAAGACTTTGTTTACCCATGTCCTTTGATATGGACATACAGTGAGGAAGGATAAGTGTATGTAGTGTGAAAAGGTAAGAATATGTAATGTGAAAGGCCTGCAGGGCAATTCCCAGCATTTAATCCATAGGCTCCCTAATGGTTTTAGCCATAGGGAATGAACAATTTTATTTTGTGCAGGGCAGCCACTTAAAGACCTGTCGCCGGTTTCCCCTTCACAGGTGTGGGAAATGGGTTGTCAGCAATCCCAGCAGAAATCTTCCTTTGTTCTGCAGGTTTTCTCCTGGCCTGGCTGCAGGGCTCATCAGCATATTGCAGTCTCTGAATGCTGCTTGATTTAACAATTTGGTTCTCTTGCCTCTTCCCTGCATTAAAGGTAGGATATGGCAAGCAGCAGAATGGAGTACAACATGTAAAGGCTTAGAGAGAAAAGAGAGAGGTTAAATCTGACTTCTGAGATAGGGAATTGATGTTTATTTGAGAGAGGAAGTTCTGGGCATAGAATTTGGAGGGGGGAAAAAAAAAAAGAAAACCAGGACTTCCTTCAGCATTTAAATCTCTAATGCATTTTAAACTCAGAGTAGTTGAGTGTTAATTAACCTCCAAATTAGAATAGTAATTTAATTTAATATGAGCACGGAAAGGGAGATGTTGTTTAGAAATTTGTTTATTGGACAATGGAGAATTGCTGTAATTTTTCCCCCTTTTTTTGGTGGTGGTGGGGAGGCTTTTCATCAATGGTTTAATTTTACAATGTTATTTTAATACTCTTTCTCAGATTAGTGCAAAATTTCCCATGTACTCTTCTTAAAAATCACAATAGTTACAGTGAACATCACTGTTTACACTAAAGGCCACCACCCCCCACTTCCCCCCCCCCCCGAAAGTGTGACTTTTTCTTAAGGTGAGTAATAGGCTTTCATTTTTCACTATTATGCATCCCTCGCTAAAGGCTTTAACATTCTCAACAGCTTCCTTATAGACATGACATTGAAATTCGTTTCCAGGCTAACCACTTCTCTTAGTTAAAGGTCCATATTTCTTACTACTTGAAATTCCTACCTTGATTTCTCACAGGCACCCTGCACGCATATGGTTAGAGAGAAAGAAAGAGAGAGAGAGAGAGAGAGAGAGAGAGAGAGAGAGAGAGAGAATTCTCCAAGCCCCAAATTGCCTCTATATACTTAGTTTTCCTCACATATCCCTTGTCTTGGGGTACCATCAAGCCAGACACCAAGATCTGTGTTAGTGGCTGGGGGTTAGAGGAAGAGTACACAGTTTCCATCAGTTTGCAGTGATAATTCAGGACATGAACAGACCCAGCCCCATTCCATCCCAATCCCTTCTACTGTCACTCCTTCCATCCTTTTAATCCTATTAACTTTGAAGTCTGCCTAGACTTTTCCTCTTCTTCACACCCAATTAGGGCTAATTTGCATTGATTTTACCTTCTCAGAGTCTCTTGAATTTCGTCCTTCTCCCTTTCCTAATTTAAGCTCCTATTTTTCACAGACTCCTGAAGGTCTTCCAAGTGCCTCGCCGTCTATCCTTCCCAGCTCTGCCAGAGTGGTGTTCTAAAAACGAAACACTCTCCTAATGAAATTCCTTCAGAAGTTTCCCACTCTCGGCCTTTCTGTCCAACCTCATGTTCCACCAGCCTCCTATGTGCGCACGGGGCATGCAATACTTTCTAGAGTGTCTCTATTCCATGAACCTTTTCCATGGCCTTTTATATGTGCCTGGAATGCCCTCTCAGTTCTCGTCAACTTTGTTCTCTTAAAGACTCACTGTGGCATCATCTGTTCTGTAAACTGTCCCGACCCTCTCAGAGTAGAGCCTTTCCTCCATCTGCCTCCACAGCAGCAACCGGCTTGACATTGGAGGGGTTTTACATTGTAATAGGACCATTAGTTCTCATGCCCTTCTTCCTCATTGGTTCGTGAACAGGCTAAGAGCTGGCACTTATGCCTATCATCAGGTTTCGTTTCTACCATGCAGTTAGCTCTCTGTAAAGTTTGATGAGAGAATGACTGAATTTTCTCAAACATTGTATGATTTTTTTTTTGCTTTGTTTTTATTGGAATTTAGGTATTGCAATTATTTATGATGATATTTCTTAATCAAGGTTAGGTTGATTAAATCAGATTTGCTAATCAAAAATCTCCTGGTGGCATAGAGATTAACAGGGTCTCTGCCTGCCATAGTCTTGAAACAAAGTAGATATACCTCCATGTAAGCCAAGACATTTTATTCAAATTAACGAGAAATAATAGGTTAGAGAAAAGACTGCTTAGTTGACTTACGAAATCAGTGTTAGAGCTGAGGTGCAATATATAGCTCTTTGTGGGGAAAACTGAAAAATTAATCTTGTTGTAATTTAATTTAAAAAATGGTCAGATGGCCCCTGAACTAGTGTACTGTGTTGCCAAGATATCAGCCTTAAGAAGACACCTCTAAAAAACAGAGGCTTTTAAAACCAAACTGAGTTGATAAATTTTCTTCAGTTTATAATGTGAAATTATTCTTTGTGCTCTCTACATGATATCGGATTTTCCATTATTAGAGGATTTAAAAGCCACTTTGGACTAAAGATTATTTACATTTCTAATTTCTCACATTAAACGTTGGCCCCCAAGCAAAATTTTACAGAGGCTCACTTCTGAGCATCCTTATAAATCCCTTTTCTGTTCATACACAGATGCAGGCTACTCACTTTCCTCTGTTTATTTTTTTTCTTGAGCTCTATTCTCTTAGACTCTAACTGGCAGAAATTTCCAATTTTTGAAGATTCTTCTCTTTACTTGAGTATCCAACTATCTGCCAGAAGGGCGAGTAGCTAGCTACACATACACACAGACACACACACACACAACATTGGGCACACTTTTTCAAAACAAACTTTTTACTGGCATCTGACACACAGAAGAGCTGAGATCTGAAGTAGACTTCTTGATGAATCTTCACAAATCAAGTAGACCAGTGTAACCAGCAGCCAGGTCAAGAAATAGAATGCTACCAGCGTGAGGTTCTTTTTTTTCCCAACACCAAATACGTGGTGGTGTTTCCATGCCATTTCTCCTACTGTCTAGCACCAAATAGGTGTTGTACAATTCAGTTAAATTCTGACACTAATTCCCCAGAGTTAGCATCAGACTCCATAGGTTTAAGAGATCAGTTCTACAAGACTGCCCTTGTTTCAGATGCCAATTGTAAGTATCAGGTCCCCAGGTTGCTCGCACTGTCGGAGTTGGCTACAAACTTAGGGGTTTTGCTACCCGCCTCTCTGTTTGATAATTTGCTGGAACAACTTACAAAACTTAAGAAAATGCTTTACTTACTATTACTGGTTTATTATAAAGGATACAACTCGGGAACAGCCAGATCGAAGAGATTCGTAGGGCAAGGTATGGGGAGAGAGACACAGAGGTCCCATGCCCTCCCCAAGTGTGCCACCCTCCCAACATGTTGATATATTCACCGTCCCAGAAGCTCTCCAAACCCCGTCATTTAGGTCATTTAGGGTTTTTTTTTTTTTTTTTTTTTTGCAGGGGGAGGAGGAGGCTTTCTTATGTAGGCATGATCGATTAAATCATCAGCCACTGATGACTAACTCAATCTCCAGTTGCAGGGGTTTTTTAATCAAATTAAATGCCATTACTATATCTGTTGAAATGATTTTTATAATTTTTATGATTTTTTTTCTCTTCATTCTTCTAATGTGGTAAATTACATTGATTTTTGGACATCAAACTAATACGTATTTCTAGAATAAATCCAAGTTGGTCATAGTCACTTAGACCTGGAGTTTTCTTTATGAGAAGTTTTAATTTCAGGTTCAATTTCTTTAATATTCATGTTTTTTAAAAATCTTTTCCAGCATCAGTTTTGTTATGTTTTAAAAGCTCACTTCATTTAAATTGTAAAACTTATTGGTGTAAAGTTATTTCTCTTTCAAAAATGTCTACAGGATTTATACTAAAATACTTTTTTTCATTTCCCCATATTGGTAAATCTTCTTTTCTTTTTTCATAATCATTCCAGCCCGTGGTCCATCAAGTCTTTTAAAAGAACTAATTGTTACTTTGTTTATTTTTCTCTAGTATATATTTGTCTTTTGTTATTTAATTTCTGCCCTCATATTAATTATTTCCTTCCTTCAACTTTCTTTGAGTTTAACTTGTTATTCTTTTTCTAACTTCTTAGGGTGAATATTTAGAACGTTGATTTTTAGTCTGTCTTTTTTCTAATATATACATGTAAACCTATAAATTTTCCTCTAAGCACAGAGTCAGCTATATCCAACATGTTTTAATTTGTCTTATTTTCATTATTCATATAAAATATTTTAAAATTTCCATTGTTATTTTGATTTTAACCCTGGGTTATTTAAAATTGTATTACTTATTTTCAAAACAGTAAATTTTTGGATTTTCTGGTTATCCTTTTTGATTCCTAGCTTAATTCCACCATGGTCATAGAACATACTTAATATCAATCTCTTTAAATTGTTGAGACTTGCTTTATGGCTCAGCATAGGGCCAAATTAGGTAACAATTCCAGAGGTACTTGAAAAATGTTTGTGTGCTATCACTGCTGAGAACTGTGTCCTGTATTTGTCAGTTAGGTCAAGTTTCTTAATTTTGTACTTTAGCTTTGGAACCCCCTAGACTGATCTTCCCCTTACCATCTGCTTTTTACTTTCTTGCTCATTTTTTTTTTAAGCGAAGTAAAATTGACCTTTAACATTATATTAGTTTCAGGTGTACGATGTAATGACTCAATATTTGTATACACTGAGAAATGATTGCCACTATACCACTTTCTTGCTCATTAAATCCCTTTGCTCTCTTGTTGGCTTTTATCATGGCTTCCTCTTTTAGTCTAGCTGTATCTGAATTTGTGTATGTTTTCACATGGTTTCCTTTGGCTCTGACCTATCTTCTGCTTAAAATTCTGCTTTTAGCCATTCCCCTCATCCCCATAGGTATGTGGCTTTACTCAGCAGGCCAGCATGGCATCTCCCTTTCTTTTAGACTCTGCTTGTTAAAGTAGTTGACCAGACAGATCTGTCAGCAGGCATTCACTGAGCAAAGGCTATGGGAGTCTAGAAATATTTGACATAGTCCATGCCCTTAAGGGCTTGTGATCTGGCTAGAATCAGAATCCCATGTACGGAGATTTAATGATACAGGGAAGTCTATAATTCCAAATATAAGAGTGTAGTACTAATAGGAAGGCAGTTATTTTGGGCTGAAATGGTTTTGCAGAGAACCTGAAATTTGATCTGAAATTAGAAACTGGAAAAACAAGGATGTGAGTCCCAGGGAATTTGCCTGAGTGAAAATCCAGAGGCGAGAATGCTTAACTACTCTGTTTGTATTTCATAGATCACACCAGCTGGAGGGGACAATATTAACAAAGTGATAATAGCCTGGTCCATAGAGGTGGGCTGAGGTCAGGTCATCATAAAGGGCTTAAAATGTCAAGCTAATGCATTTAGAAATTGTCCTGCAGCTACAGAGGCAAGGCATTTGCGATTATGAGTGTGTGCATAAGTGGTCTGATGTAGTGAAAGTAATGTTTTAGGGAGACTGATCTGATGGCTGTGTACAGAATGGGATCAGAAAGGGTCCAGAAAGACCCTGAAAAACTTATGTGGTTTGCGATGATAACGTCTATAGCGAAGTGGTAACAGATTAATAAGGATAAAGTAGATTCAGTGATAACTCAAGAAATCCAGCCTACAATTTTAAGAGACCAGTGGTGTCTAATAGCAATAACTACTAGAAATAATCCTTCTCTTAGTTTTACCCATGTATTTCCCATCTCACAATTTACCATTCCTAGAAAGCTCCAACTTTATTCCCCTTTGTCTAGTCACAGAAATAAAGATGTAAGGCTTTGGAGCAGAATTTAGGCCCGAGGTATCAGAATGGTGCCCAAGACCAGAGGCTTGGAAGCAGTGCTGTGCAGGTGAGGATTAATTTAGACAGCTCCGAGAATGGGAAGAGCATGGGTATTGACACAGGTTTTGGGAGGTGGTGAGGATGGTGGATGTAAGGAGCTCGCCTAGAGTTCTCTTGAAG
>NW_011888803.1:15665122-15670089 GCF_000151845.1 Pteropus vampyrus
TTTTTTTTTAAGCGAAGTAAAATTGACCTTTAACATTATATTAGTTTCAGGTGTACGATGTAATGACTCAATATTTGTATACACTGAGAAATGATTGCCACTATACCACTTTCTTGCTCATTAAATCCCTTTGCTCTCTTGTTGGCTTTTATCATGGCTTCCTCTTTTAGTCTAGCTGTATCTGAATTTGTGTATGTTTTCACATGGTTTCCTTTGGCTCTGACCTATCTTCTGCTTAAAATTCTGCTTTTAGCCATTCCCCTCATCCCCATAGGTATGTGGCTTTACTCAGCAGGCCAGCATGGCATCTCCCTTTCTTTTAGACTCTGCTTGTTAAAGTAGTTGACCAGACAGATCTGTCAGCAGGCATTCACTGAGCAAAGGCTATGGGAGTCTAGAAATATTTGACATAGTCCATGCCCTTAAGGGCTTGTGATCTGGCTAGAATCAGAATCCCATGTACGGAGATTTAATGATACAGGGAAGTCTATAATTCCAAATATAAGAGTGTAGTACTAATAGGAAGGCAGTTATTTTGGGCTGAAATGGTTTTGCAGAGAACCTGAAATTTGATCTGAAATTAGAAACTGGAAAAACAAGGATGTGAGTCCCAGGGAATTTGCCTGAGTGAAAATCCAGAGGCGAGAATGCTTAACTACTCTGTTTGTATTTCATAGATCACACCAGCTGGAGGGGACAATATTAACAAAGTGATAATAGCCTGGTCCATAGAGGTGGGCTGAGGTCAGGTCATCATAAAGGGCTTAAAATGTCAAGCTAATGCATTTAGAAATTGTCCTGCAGCTACAGAGGCAAGGCATTTGCGATTATGAGTGTGTGCATAAGTGGTCTGATGTAGTGAAAGTAATGTTTTAGGGAGACTGATCTGATGGCTGTGTACAGAATGGGATCAGAAAGGGTCCAGAAAGACCCTGAAAAACTTATGTGGTTTGCGATGATAACGTCTATAGCGAAGTGGTAACAGATTAATAAGGATAAAGTAGATTCAGTGATAACTCAAGAAATCCAGCCTACAATTTTAAGAGACCAGTGGTGTCTAATAGCAATAACTACTAGAAATAATCCTTCTCTTAGTTTTACCCATGTATTTCCCATCTCACAATTTACCATTCCTAGAAAGCTCCAACTTTATTCCCCTTTGTCTAGTCACAGAAATAAAGATGTAAGGCTTTGGAGCAGAATTTAGGCCCGAGGTATCAGAATGGTGCCCAAGACCAGAGGCTTGGAAGCAGTGCTGTGCAGGTGAGGATTAATTTAGACAGCTCCGAGAATGGGAAGAGCATGGGTATTGACACAGGTTTTGGGAGGTGGTGAGGATGGTGGATGTAAGGAGCTCGCCTAGAGTTCTCTTGAAGATAGAGTTCATGAGATTTGTGATGACTTACGTTTAACCACACCAGCTGTGGAAGCTAGTGTAACCTGACGTTGGTGTCCAAATTCCATAATCTCTAAAGTTAACAGACCCAAATCAATTAGCAATAATAGTAGCGCTAATAGTAGTAATAAGAGAAAAGGACAGCCCTCCGAAACCTCAAGTAAAATTTATTTGATGATTCGGGAGTCAGTTTTAAAGGAGTAATCCAGTCTTCGTGTGTGTTCTTGTTCTGAAGGTCCCCCTGCAACTGTTCAGTTTTGTCTTAACAAAGACAATTTGCTAAAGAAACAGGGCAAAATTCTGAACTCCTATTAGCTAGTGCTATCAGAGATTAATAACACTTTAGACCTGCTGGAAGTGACTTCACATTTGAGCCTCTTCCTACTGTGTCATGGCAACAATTTACAAATTTTAATAATAGATGTCCTCTTTGAGAAATTGCCTTTCCTTGTGCTTTGTGAGTTTTTATGATTAGAACTATACCTCTTCCTTGCAGTTATTTTAGAGGCATTTATGTGACCATTTTTGCTTATCAGTAATGGTTCAAAATTTTGTAACATGGAGCAATTAATATCTGTCAGTAGAAATAAATTACATTTTTCATCGTTTGTGACATGCTCTTAAATGCTGTTTGAAGGTGCCATAATTATGCATCATCATGCTATGTAATTTTGGTGCTTGGTGTAGTAGTGCTTTAGGGATATGATTTATATTTTCTCTGTGTGTGTTTTTTTAAAGTACTGAATTAATAGGATAGGTGTAAGGATTGGTATGTAAGTTGAGAAATGACATTTTGCAGAATAATTTGTATTATATCCATTCTTAAGCAGTCTGTTTTTTTAAAGAATTGTTCACATATTTTATGTATATTTGTGTACGCAAATTTTGCATATTATGATTGTACCACCAATAACTTTTGCCTGATAGCACTAGAAGGCACAATATGCTTTTAAAAATGAATGCATAATGTGTGTGTGTATGAGTGTGTGTGTGTGTGTGTGTGTGTTCAGGACATATTTTTTATTGCTCTAAGGAAGAAGTAATTAATATTCACAAAATTTTTACCTCTGTAGGGTCCCTTTGATCTTTGTGCTTTGAACACAGTAGGGCCACTCTGGAACTATACCTTAATCAGCCATAATTACTGGCAACAGACAAGAGCCTATGATTCAGGCCACCCTCTTCCTGCTCTTGGCCTAATTCTCTTTCCTTGGCCCTGTAAGCTGTACTTGACGATGTGAATTTGGCCTCTTCACTTTTGATTACTGTTAGCACTCACCCTTGGCTTAATGGATTCCAACTTGCCTAGAGGTTCTTTTGGCCAGTTGGTGTCTTCCACTACTCATCTTCCACGTCTTACTCCCTTAGGTGAGAGATTATCCGATGTGGTAGAGAAGATAGGGGAGGAGGCTACCAGGAACTGGGGTAAAAACTGATAAATCACAAAGAACTTGAGCTTGCTAATCAAGCTTCGCAAGTTATAGTTGTACTTAAGGCACAGACTACTGTTCTTAGTGGCTAATGAATGAGCCGCTGCTGCTTTCTTCACTCACTGCTATACAGCAGACATTCTTAAAGTGAGTGAAGGGGATCAGAATATGCCATCTCCAAATATGTCACTTTGGCGTAAGAATTATTTTGAGCTGAAGATTATTGAGAAACGGTAGGCATCGGAGGAGCTCTCTGTCCCCTTGCTTTCTGCTTAAAGGCAGAGCATGCATTGTCATTTGTACAGTTGTCGCCCTTTCCTAGACCAGTGAAAGGAGAACACCTCTTAATTACCGGAGAAGGCTCTTATCACTGGAGAAGGCACTGACTGAAGGCTGCACAAATAAACTTTATTAAAATAGCCCTTGTTTTAGTTTTCCCCATGTATTTACTGTCTCACAATTGATCACCCCTAGAAAGCCCCAACTCCCTTTTCCTTTGATCACTTCTCCATAATTTATCACCCTTCGTTAAAGTGGTGTATAAGCCCTTCATACTAACCACTTTTTGGGGGGATTTCATTTCATTTCTGTGAAGTCTCCATAAACCTCTTCTCTTGTTAATTTTTTGTCAGTTTAATTCACACATTCCAGTCACTAAACCTTAGAGAATAGAAGAAAAGTTATTTTTCCTCCCCATACATATTTTATACTGTTAGACTATAATCAGGGATCCCATTTCGAAACAGAGAAGAAGAGCATTAACTCTTAAACTTACAATTCAAAGAATATTGAAACTTAAATGTAGTTAATGTAAAGGAAAAAATGGTCAGGGAGGAACCAGAATCACTCACTCAACAAGTCTTGTAGAATATCTTCTATCTCTGAGCACTGAGCTAAGGGTATAATATTCCTGAGAAATGTGGTTCTCAAAACAATCAGCAGTCATTACAATAAAGTCTTTCCTCACTCCCCACCCCTTAACGATTTTGATTTTTAATTTAACACTTTTTGGTTAGGTTTATTTAGATTTGATTAAATATGCATGTGAGTATAATGGAGACAGAAACCTAAAATATAGGCACTTTGCAACTACCACATCCATTTCTGAAATTATTCCTTCAGGAAAGGCCATATTACTGTATGCCATAACAGCACAGCGGTAGGCAAAGTTGGGGCTTTACTATTTGAAAATTTTAGAAGTAAAGCTCTATTGAATTTCTCGGTTGAATGAAAAGAAAGTGTCTTAGTGAATAGAAAATTGTTTTCCTACCTGGAACTCAACCTATCGTATTCCTAAGTAGAATTTTAGCAATTTATACTAGTTAAATAGGTTTTAGCATTTCAAACCCATCTCCACAAAGCTGTGATTGTAGTATATTTTTAATTATGGTGGCATTGAAAGCAGTCAGCTCATATTAATTTTCTATAAAATAGAATCATAAAGCAGGGCCTTTCACTCAGCTAAATCCTTTTCTAGGGACTTACCAAGTATTCTTAAGTGAGTCACTTCAGCATGAATGGCTTATTGTAGGACTGAGTTTTAACATATTGAATAAAAATAACAGAAAACAAAGTAGAAGGAACCTTTGAGATTATGGTCACCTCATTTTACATCTTTCTATTTAATTCCTAAAAACAAATACCTAAAATAATTGAATGCAAAAAGAAACTAAAGCTCTTCACTTGATGGTGCCTTGGTAATTGGCAGTTACAGTTTTAAAGGAGTTGAGGGCATTGGGTTAATTGGCATAATGTGAAGACAGATGCTTTATATTTTCAAACATCTTAGTAGTTCTTCCCTATTGAACTCCCATTTTCATTTAACATGTATGCAGAAATTCATATTTTGGAAATGTTTATAGTCATTTTTTATTTGTTGTGCCTTTTATATGAAGAGGGTTAGCACGTCTCTTTATGTGGGTTAGTCATTGATACGTGAAAGTATCTGCCATGTAGGAGACAAATGTTTCTGCCCTCGAGGGAATACAAATTAAATTTCGCCTCTTATTGTCTTAACTGTTTCCAAGATTGTACAGTGACCTTTGTTTAATCACATACTCCTGCCAGTTAAACTGGTTTCTTGCAAATTGTGCCTAAAAATAATAATAATACCTAACATTGATTAAGAGCTTCCTATGTGC
>NW_011888803.1:15672129-15680513 GCF_000151845.1 Pteropus vampyrus
TTCATTAAATGAATGCCTAAAAGATGGCATGTAATTTAAATGGATTCAGGAATTTATTTTCTGTAACATTTTACCACTAAAAATCTAGTCGTTGGGAATAATAAATTTTTAAAAGAAATATAAATAATCCTTGGAGAGTAAACATTATATTATTTCATGATTTATAATTATCCTATGGAAAAATATCCAACTTACTTTCTTAGAATTTGGCTAGATGCAATTTGATCTCTCATGATTTTTACTGTTTTGTCTGTGTTGCATTCTGGCGATTTCCTTAGATCTATCTTCCAGATCAGTAATACTTTCTTCAGCTGGGATAATTGGTTTACTATATTTGTTATTTAATCTCTCTATTGAGTTTTTAATTTCGATGACAGTATTTTGCATTTCTACAAGTTCTATTTGACTCTTTTCCAAATCTTCCAGTTTTTTTATAGTATTCTTTTAGCATTATTTCTATTCTCTTTTATTTCTCTAATCATTTAAATGTACTTATATATTTTATTTATTTTTTTATTGAGATAATGTTGATTTATAAAATTAAGTTTCAGGTGTACATCATAATTTGACATCTGTATACACTACATTGTGTTCAGCACTAAAAAGTCTACTTTCTATCCATCACTATACTTCATACATCTCAACAACAAATAAAAGAACAAACAACCCAATGAAAAAAAATGGGCAGAGGATTTGAATAGACATTTTTCCAAAGAATACATACAGATGGTGAACAGGCACATGAAAAGATGTTTAACAGCACTATTAAGGAAATGATTGTAAAAACCACAGTGAGATATCACCTCATACTTGTTAGAATGGCTATCATTAAAAAGACAAGAGATAAACATTAGCCAGGATGTGGAGAAAAAGGAACCCTTGTACACTGTTGGTGGGAATGCAAATTAATGCACTTTTTAATAATTTCTTTTAAAATTGTTCAATTATTTCCTGCCCCTGGGGATGCTAATTCTCTTTGTTTATGGTGCCTACTGACTCTCCCTTATGGTGCTTAGTTTCTACACTTCATTCCTGAATTTTGATGGAGAGCTAATCTTAAAGAGGAAGTTTGTTTTGATAAAACAGTCCTGTGTGCTTAGAATGGAGGAAGCATCCTTTCAGAGTATTTGCATTTGCTTCTGCCGTAGCCATGTGCATTACTTGGTTTTGAGCCAGTTTTGTGGTTAATTTCTTGGTTGGAGGTTTCTTGCTACTTGAGTAGTATAAATTTAGTTCTGATAGTCTTTTGCACAGTACACAGCTGAAGTTTTGATTTCTCAAGGAGCCCAGGAAGATGCTAGGCTTTCTTGCTTCTTTCTGCTCTAGCTCGGTTTTAAAGTCCTATTTTCACAGTTTGGGAACCCCTGGAATGGTGCCAGTTTTATGCTGTGGTCTTTGTTCCAGCCCTTCATCTTGTGGACGTTAACATCCTAGCTCCCAGCCCTAGAGCATAAGTTTCTGTCCATCGTCCCTTGAAACACTGAGACACCCTTCTTTATTTACAGTACCTGTAGACTGCCCTTTCTTTTGAACTCAGTTATGAATAAAACTTCTGAATTCACATTTTATGTGCAATTTCATGTGCTTGTAGCAGGAGAGAGCCTGCGTCACCTCAGTCCATCATGTTATTTTAAGTTTCAGCTATACAAGTTTGCACTGAGGGATTCTGTCAGAGTTTGGGACATGGAGCACTGGCAAAGACTGACTCGAGCTGGGGAAGAGAACAAGGAACATTGGTCTGCAGGGTGAGGAATAGAGAGGAAAAGGAGGAGGGGGCACAGAAGGCAGATGGGAAGTCAGGGGAGACTGGCTTCATACTCCTGCGTAAGAGTGACTCTGCCCTCGCCCTCCAGATACAGAATTAGTTGTTTCATTGAACACAGTGACATTTACTCAGCCAGATCAAGTGAAAGAGAGAGTCTCAGGCGTCAGAGGCGTTTATGTAAGGAAAGGTCAGGGCAGTTTCTACTCATCCCATGTAATTTTACAGTGGGTAAGTTTTCTATCTTTTTATTACCACCCCTGATTTATTTTTAAGCCAATCTCAGATACTTCTGTTTTAAGAAATGCCTTTTGATTAGGCTTCTTGGTTCCAAATAATTTTGTACTTATTCGTATTTTCATCTGGACTATTAGAAGCAAACTCTAAGGGTTGCCATTTCTGAATTTTCCTTAAGAAATGTTAGAAACAAGTAGATTTTGATTGTTAGCAGCAACATGATTTATTCCTTTTGAAGTCCTCTGGATTTTAATTTGTGGGTTGAAAATTTTCTGTTTCTGGCAACTATTAGCTTCTAAAGCAGAAACTTTGGTTGTCTTTTTAGAGGTCTTTTGGTTGATACTATGTACATTAATTAGAAGGTAAGTTTTCCTTAGCAGGAGGCTGTATAATAACCCTTATTAATGTTCATTATAGGTTTAAGTTCTAAAATGAAGAACAGGCATTGGGACTGGAAGTAAATATTAACCTCAATTATGAAGCAGGCGGTGAGGACATATTGAGTTTTATCTCTAGGCTCTTGTTTATCTGTCTTTCTCCTCTGTCTCTCTCTTTACCTCTGCCCAGTCAATTCCCATTCCCATTCCTGTGGATTTGGGGTTGCTGCTATCTGTTTATCTGATCCTGCTGACCAGAACTAGACTTGCCTCAGAAGTCTGGGGTTCTTGTTCCATAGGATTTCCAGTGTATGGGGGCATGAGTCACGGGTCAGTGAGAACTTGGTTCAGTTTATGGCCATAGGCCACACCTGGGCCTTCCTTCCAAACTAACCCCTGAGCCCCATATAAGCTGCAGTTCCTAATAGCAAAGACAAGTTTTGTCATTCTCTTAACAGTGATAACCATAACACTTTAAAATAATTGTAATTACAATAATATAATAGCCCATACTTGAAAATGCCAGGTGGCATTACTCTGTGCATTTTGAGTACATTAGCTCATTTAGTACTAACAACCCTATGAGGTATGACTCTTATTAGCCTCATCTGACAAATGAAGAAACAGAGGCAGCACAGGTAGTTTTGGTAACTTGCCCAGAATTACGTGGCTAGCTGGTAGAAGAGCCTGAATTAAATGTAGTCTGTCTGACTTTCTAGATAAGGAGTCTCTAACCCCCAGGGCCAAGGACCGGTACCTGTTGGTGGCCTGCACAGCAGGAGGTGAGCAACAGGGAATTAAGTGAAGCTTCATCTGTATTTGCAGCTGCTCCTCAGTGCTAGCATCACCGCCTCAGCTCTACTTCAGATCATCAGGCATTAGATTCTTATAGGAGCACCAGTCCCTGGTGCCAAAAAGGTGAGGGACCGCTGCCCTAGGTCACATGTAGGCGGAGGCTCTCTTACCCTGCCCATGTGGAACTTACTGCACTACTCTCTCTTTCCTTCGTTCCGGATAAGGAAATCACAAGCCCAGGGTTTCACCTTTATTACTCACAACTTTGACTCTCCTTTCTGATTTTGATTACTGAGAGGTTTAGCTTATTTCTGTCTAGCTATATCCTTTAATTTTTTCTCTTTTCTCTCATTGCTATGTATTTGGACAGAAAAGATACCTCAGAGAATAGACTCCTGGGCTGTCTTGACTGGAAGTGTCTGGTGTCTTCTCATTCATTCATTCATTCATTCAGCATTTATGGACTGCCTGCCTCAGTCAGGCCCTGCATGGACGAAGTGCAGTGTCTGTCCTCTGGGAACTCAAGATCCCCTGTGAGGAATTAGAAGTGGCTTTTGTTTGATTGTCAGTGCTGTATCAGAGGCTTAACTCTGCCTGGGAGGTGGGTGAAGACAAATAAAGGTTAGGGAAGACTGGGGCTGTGGTTAAAATGAAACTTTTCCAGGGAGACAAGCAGAGGAAAGATGTTCCAGGCAGAGAACGGGGATGTGCCCAGGCTCTGAGGCCTGGGGGAATAGAGCGAGCTGGCAATTGGCCAGTAAAGTACGTGGGATGAGGTGGAAGACACAAAGCTGAAAACGGAGACCATGCATGGAACCTTAAGGGCCCTGGGAACCTGGCTAAGGAGTCGAATTTTATTTTGCGAATGATACTGGTGCCATTAAATAATAATGAACTATTAATTTGCTATTTGGGTCATTTCTTTTTGTGAGGAAATTGTATTTTCCATTTGTAGAGCTCATAAAATATGAAAGAAAACTCATATAGCTTACTATCCTTTAGGAACAAGGCATTAAAATGTAGACAGACTGAAAGTTAAACAGTCACAGGTTTGAAGACCTTGGGGGAGGGTGCCATATTTAAATAAGCTCTTTTGAGATCACTCTCTCACTGCTCTATAAGTCTTTAAAAACAATGCCCAAAGATAAATATCTTCCCTAGTGAACTTTTCATGAATATGGAAAAACAGTTTTTGATTTTATTTGCTCTATGGTGTTATTTTAGTAAGAAATATTTTAGAAATAATTTTAAAATTCCATAAGATATATGTATTTTAAAAGTATGGTCACTGTTTATTTTTTTCTTCAAACCTTTTAATGACTTCTTCATCGAAAACTTCCCATAAAAATACAAAGTGATTGTACCTTTTATTGTGACCTGTAAACAAGACCTGATCTTAAGACATAGTCAAGTTTTAGTGTACGATGATGTGAACTATATTTACCTCAAATGTCCGTACCTCCTGGGAGTCTCTGTGTAGAAAACGCAGCATTGTAGTTTAGGACTTCTATCCTTTTTGGCTATAATCTTGGAAAGGTTTGTAAGAGAACTGCAAAGTAAAACACATGAGCTTTTTCTTTTCTTTAAATGTTTACCTTGGTTAAGGGTACCCTATGCATAGCTATAATGGATTGACAGACTGCTCCATTTCCAAGCCCAGATGGCTGAAGGTCACAGGTCTCATAAACCGATGGTAAAACTTCAGCCTGTACTCTATTATAGGGATTGACAAATTCTCGAATCTCACAAATAGAAAAAGAAAATGATTTCACTGGAGGAAGTATTTACCACTTACTTTCATTGTTACTGGTTGTCTTGATGCCAATATCAGGCACTTTGCAAACAGACATTCTGACTTTACACCAATAATTGTATACATGTAGGAGCCCATTGTCTTATTGTAATATTCGATTTCCTACCCATTCTCTTAATTGAAATGAAGTTGTCTCTGCTGTGTTTGGGCAATGGGAGCTTTATGAATATTTGCATTCTCAGCTGCAGCAGGGATTAATTCTTTGTCTTCCTGGCTTTACTGGTACTTCTAGGTATGGGCTATTTCTTGTTTCTGCCCGCAACATGATGCTATTAAACATCGGTCCAGCCTACGTGATGGCAGAGCACTGATTAGCCTCTTCGGGTCACTTTTATTTTGGAATCTCTTAGTCTGTAAATTATTTATTCCAAAATTCATGGCAATCAAAATAATAGCGTTAATGATTTCGACTGCCTAGTCCCACTATGTAAATTAGCTGGGGGAAATAGTTTGAAAAGCAATATGACTGAATAGGTCTATTCTTACCTTGTCAACCAAATAATTTTGTAAAAGTTCACCAATTTCATATTTAGCCCAAAACCCCCATGGAAAATAAAACTTTGCAGTTCAATTAGCGGGAGATAAATTGTATGATGCCTATAATCAGAAAAACTGGCATAAACTCAATGTTAAATTACTCCCTCTAACCTCTTCCTGTTTTCTGGTGTATCCCCTTAAAGTCACTGAGGATTCAAGGATGATAATATTTAGGGTGAATTAAAATAAGTAATCTGACTATTATGGCTGATTTTCAGCTCGTACTTATCACTATGGCCGATAGCCACACTGATTTTTATGATTTTCTAACTAGTCAGTGCCATTGTTCATTGGTTCTAAAATACTTTGACTTTTTAACCTGCAAATAATGCATGTATGATCCTTATGCATATTTTAACTACCTTCCATCTATATTCAAATTTACGTGCACTTATATTGTATATACCTGTCCTGGCTGTTTTACATACCCGTTTTCTCTATTCCTAGCACCAACACGTGGCCTATCACATTGTTAGTGCTCAAAAACGTTGAGTTGAACAAATGGAAACACATAATCTCTTTTTTGTTTTCGTTCTTTATACATCCCACACCAGCTTGGATTGGTGTGACATTTTCTAAATTTTGTTTTATAAAATGATCTTATTATGTGTATTTTTGTTGAAAGTAATATTGAATATTGAAGTACATAATTTACAGAATTGAAAAAAGAATTTTAAAGACTAGGGCAAAGCCAGGGACTTCAGAAACTGGAACCAGGGACACAAACACCCACATCATTTTGTTTATGTCTTTCAGATATAATTCTTCTAACCCCCAGGCTTTATTCTTCCTTATTGTACACAAACTTCCCTTACATGAGGAGAACACAGCTGTAGGCAGCTCCTAGATTATAGCCTTGCAGCCCAAGAGCGTGAAAGAGAACTTTTTTCTTAAATTCAGATTGAAAAAAAAAAAAAATCACAGGGAAGGATTCTGATTGGCCCAGTTTAATATTATGTGTCCAGCCCTTGGACTTATCATGGCCAGGGAATAATAATTTATGATTAGCTGGGTCGCATGACCATCTCAGTATTTAGAGGGGTAAAGCTGGTTACAAGAAAAAAAGAGGATTACCTGTTAACCAGGCAATTATGCTAATGTGCATCTACAACAACTAGAGTGAATTAGACTTCCAAAGTAAAATGAGAAAAGACCTTGACCTTGCAGGTCCACCTAGGATTCAAAATAAGATAACGGTGCTAGGGAAACGTGTTTCTAAAAGGGACTTGGGTCTAGCAGGAGGATAGTATCTTGTTCCTCATCCTTTTGGCCCGAAGGGAATGCCTTTCATATTATTCCTTCTCCAGGTTGGTACTGTAGCAAGTACTATAAGAATTTGATCACAAATCTGCTTCCTCCACTGGACTGTGAACTGCAGTGTGAAGGCTGGGACCATGTCTTATTCATTTTGGAAAATGTTTATGTTCTGACATGAATTCTCAGTACTTGCTGAATTAATGAATTTGGGAAGTAGACCAATCTACCATGGAGTTGAGGCACTGAACAAGAATATAGTTGGATTATGAATACCTTTTATCCTAGAGTTGCAAAGCAAAGCTGTTTGAGCCAATAAACTTCTCTACAGCAGAATTGCCTGCACACCTTCAGGGAGCTCATGTCCTCACAGGGCAACCATTTCTATTATTCTGAATGAGTTCAATTCCTTCCTGTGTTGGCCTATAATCTCCTTCCTTCTTTGCTCCTGGTAGAGCCTCAGAAGGACTTCATGGTGAATATAACTCTTCCATTTGATTACCCTTTAAATACTTGGAGAAAGATGTTGATGTTCATTTTAGTCTTCCTCCAGCTCAAATGTTCCTGATTCTTACAACCATTCCTCAGCCAGAGAGATTGCTGGACCCTCCCATCCTTAGGCAAGATGTGCTCCTTCCCTAAGACATTCCCCAGACCTTCTCCTGGAGCCTGACTCCTGTAAACTTTTGAGTGTTTCACTGGCCACTTTAATATGAGACACCTGGAACTGAACACAAACATCCAAGATTTGGTTTGGACTTGTGCAGAATTTGCTATGGGATGATTACACCCTAGGATCACGATTATTGGTTTGGGAAGCAGAATCCTTTAGTTAAAGAAAATTTTACACAAAGTCCACTTTGTATAATAAATAAAGGGAGATCTTTCTTGGTTAAAGGGAGTTTTCTGGAGAGGTGAGGAGGCCCACCTGCCCAGGCATTCCCTCCTCATATACTGTGGTGGCCAGTGAAATACTTTGGCGGAACTCTGAGGGTTTTATGGCCCACCTCAATCTGAAACATGTATTGTTAAAAAATGTATTACATATTTCTATGAATGGAGTCCAAGTTCTCAGTCTCAATAGAAGTTATATTAAGTTTAAGTGCTACTAAAATTTCCATTTATTTTTACATGAACAGCTTTCAAGTCACATCTTGCCATCCTTTAATGCAAGATTTTTCATGTTTTTCTATTAAATTTAATTTTGTTGATCTATATTTCAGCCTGTCAGAATCATTTTGGGTCTTGATTTTGTTACTCATTTCTTCTCTTTTTTATCTTACCATAATTTAGATATTTGGCAGTGTGCTATCTATGTAGTATTCAGTTATTTTTATAAGACTGTTGACACAAATAGGGGTCAGTGTGAAGATTCTTTTTCAAATCGACACCTGGACACTGATAAGCATTGTTTTGGGTTCAAAGCCTTTAGGCCCAACATTCCTAAATCTAACTTAACCACCTTTTACCCTCAAACTTTCTCTCTTGATCAATGTTATCACTGTCAACCTGTGTTGAAATCAAGGTACAGTCTTGACTTCTTCCTTTCCTTTCCCACATATTCCCAATAGTTCACCACCTGCTGATTTTACTTACTAAATATTAGAAA
>NW_011888803.1:15680563-15682391 GCF_000151845.1 Pteropus vampyrus
AACCATTCCTCAGCGAGAGGGATTGCTGGACCCTCCCATCCTTAGGCAAGATGTGCTCCTTCCCTAAGACATTCCCCAGACCTTCTCCTGGAGCCTGACTCCTGTAAACTTTTGAGTGTTTCACTGGCCACTTTAATATGAGACACCTGGAACTGAACACAAACATCCAAGATTTGGTTTGGACTTGTGCAGAATTTGCTACGGGATGATTACACCCTAGGATCACGATTATTGGTTTGGGAAGCAGAATCCTTTAGTTAAAGAAAATTTTACACAAAGTCCACTTTGTATAATAAATAAAGGGAGATCTTTCTTGGTTAAAGGGAGTTTTCTGGAGAGGTGAGGAGGCCCACCTGCCCAGGCATTCCCTCCTCATATACTGTGGTGGCCAGTGAAATACTTTGGCGGAACTCTGAGGGTTTTATGGCCCACCTCAATCTGAAACATGTATTGTTAAAAAATGTATTACATATTTCTATGAATGGAGTCCAAGTTCTCAGTCTCAATAGAAGTTATATTAAGTTTAAGTGCTACTAAAATTTCCATTTATTTTTACATGAACAGCTTTCAAGTCACATCTTGCCATCCTTTAATGCAAGATTTTTCATGTTTTTCTATTAAATTTAATTTTGTTGATCTATATTTCAGCCTGTCAGAATCATTTTGGGTCTTGATTTTGTTACTCATTTCTTCTCTTTTTTATCTTACCATAATTTAGATATTTGGCAGTGTGCTATCTATGTAGTATTCAGTTATTTTTATAAGACTGTTGACACAAATAGGGGTCAGTGTGAAGATTCTTTTTCAAATCGACACCTGGACACTGATAAGCATTGTTTTGGGTTCAAAGCCTTTAGGCCCAACATTCCTAAATCTAACTTAACCACCTTTTACCCTCAAACTTTCTCTCTTGATCAATGTTATCACTGTCAACCTGTGTTGAAATCAAGGTACAGTCTTGACTTCTTCCTTTCCTTTCCCACATATTCCCAATAGTTCACCACCTGCTGATTTTACTTACTAAATATTAGAAAAGTTCTATGATTTTCATCTCTCTCCCACAGTCCTTGTTGAGCTTCTCCTTTGCTCTCAACAGTCAGTAGTAACCTTAAAGGATGTCCTTTCTTCTGTTTGTTTGTTTTTTTTTTTTCCTCTTGGCATTCTGTTCTGCACTCATTTCTAGTGTCATCTGTCTTAACAAAAAGTTTACTATGTGTGGTTTACATGATTAAAGTTCTCCAGTGCCTCCCTATCCTACAGGACAAAGCTGAAGGTCTTTAACACAGCACTCAAGTTCATGATCTAACTCTGCATCATCGTCTTCCATCACTCCCTAACCTGAGCTTGCTGCTTTCACAACATTCAATGGCTTGTAATTTCCACCATGGCCCATACTGTCTCTTATTTTTATTTTTTATAGTCTTCTTTGTTTGAAATTCTCCCTGCTCATACTGCTACACAAACTTATTTTTGTCAATACTTATTTGTCTTAAGATTCAACTTAGGTGTGCTCCTTCCCTAAGACATTTCTCCTGGAGCCTGGACTCCTGTTCCCATCCAAGTCTGGCTTATTAGTCTTTATTTTTATACCTCTGTGCAGAACTCTGTCCAGATTTTATGTTTATCCCTAACTAGGTAGTGAGCTAGTTAAAAGTAGATTCACTCATTTTTGTATAATTTGTATTTAATCTGATCTTCAGCAGATATTCAGTAAATATTTGGTGAGTAAAATAATAGGTGAATGAACCTACTTAAATGCACATAATTATCTTTTTTCCCCAACCCAATTTTACCCTCATATAGACAAAGATATGTGGACTAGTGAATC
>NW_011888803.1:15682657-15712595 GCF_000151845.1 Pteropus vampyrus
AAAGAAAGAAGAAAGGAAAAAGAAAAGAAAGGGAGCAATTTTGTCATTAATGATGTGCTTTGGACTTCTTTCCATTACTACATTTTTTCCTAAGTGCACACAAACAATTCTGGAAGGAGTGGATTTCTAATTAAACTTGCCTGGCTGGAGAGCACTTTTTACATGATTCTTTCTTTCTAATAGCTTCAAACAATTAAATCTGAATCTATTGACTACACCCTGTGATATTATAAGATGTGCCTCCTCACACTAAACTGATCTCACTGGGGGAAGGAGACATATGCATGGAATAGATAACAGTAAATTCAGCAAGTGGTCAAGAATCGAAAACAATGGCACAGATGATGTGTTTGGCATTTTAATCAAACAGCGGTGATTTAAACAAACAAAAAGCAAACCACCAACCACACCATATAGGAATGGGCAGAGGCTTAATTTATAAATTGTTTATGAAGGGAATCAGGAAAAGGTGTAGGAGACGAAACCTCCCTTAATATTATGTTGGGCCAATTGTGAGGCCAATAGGATTATTCTAGAAATGAACATAACAGTAAACCTAAATTTAAATTTTATATAAGATTTGGGATGAGGTGGATGATTTCATCAGAATTTTCTCACAAAGTCTGGTAGCATTGTAATCAGATAGAACACCTTGTCTAATGTGTTTTTTCCCTTTTGGAAACACACTAAAAGTACATTTTAAAAGAAAGAGAGAGAAGAATTTAATATAGGGAAAACCATCAAGTGATTTCTGGGATAAGCATGCTCTAATATGCTTCAGATTGGGAAAGCTGTTTTTCAGGTTGCTCCTAGGCAGATAAAGAAAGGAAAGTTTGCTAGGTGATTTCTTGGCCAGAAGGAAGTATAATTTGAAACAAAGATACTTTTTCAAGAACTTCATTCATTCATTCATTCATTCATTCATTCACATTTAACAACTATTTCTTAAGCACAAACTCCCCAGAATACACTGTATTAAGCTATAGAGACAATTCCATGGTAGTTAAATCAACATTATGAATTGATTTACCATGTTCAATCCCCACCCCCCCAAATAACATTTGTCTATCAACCAGAAAGAACCCCTGTAAATTAAAGAGCATTCCTTGTGTGAGAAATATAGGTCTAGTCATGCCTTGGGCAAATTATTCAACAATGCTGTTCTCAATCGGAAAATGAAAGAGTTGAAACATTTGCTTTCTAGAGTCCTTTGAGGCTCTAAAATATAACGATCCAATTAATTTTGATGGCTGCCTGACTTATACTTTAGTATTAGTGAATTTGTTTAGGGCCTGAACACATTGATTGAGTTGACTTTATGAACTTGCACAGAAGACAAAGTTCTGAAATATAATGACAACAGTGTGCTCATTTAAATGAGAAGACATCTTTCTGTTTGTAGGAGAGGTATAAACTCATTGTTTAGATGTTTGAAAACTTAGTGCATTAACATTTATTCTGCTGTAAGAGAATAGTTAAAATATTTCTATGCCTGGTTAATTGAGATGAGATTCTTTGATTTTATGACATTTTATATTAATATATTTTTTAAATGCATTGTTTAATTTCATGGATATTACTATTTCAGATGTGGCATAGACATACATCATCTTATATCTGTTACAGTAGGTGAAATTGCTGTATAAATTTTAAACTGTTGCATCAACAAAATTGAACATTTTAGTAAATTTATGTGTGTTTATATATGTGTATATATACATGTGTGTTTATATATATATGTGTATATATACATATATACACATATATATATAAACACACATAAAATTACCATAGTCACATAACAAATTTTACACATGCAAAATTACCATAGTCGCATAACAAATATTATCTCAAAGTCATTTTTGAAAGGGAGTATTTTAATGTTCTCAGTGAATAATTTCTCTCTGCCTGAAAGCTACTTTTGTATCCTGGGAAATATTCAGAGAAGATAAAATTATTTAGATTTGCAGCTTCTTGTCATGGGAGGTGAAGGCCCTTTTTATTATTATTATTAATGTGATGGGAATAATTTCATCACATCGTGTCTCTGCACAGCATCTTGAGAACAACCTTTTCATCATATAAATAATTACAGCTCTGTTTCTTTAATGCCTTTTCCATGACTTCCCTCCCCCTCTCAACTGCTTTCCATTTGAGTGAGGAAGAAGCTAGCACTCTCCTCAGATAAAGGTTTCCCCAAATATTGGCAAAAGGTCGGTGCCGGGTGGTAGTGGTATAGGCTGGGGGAAGGTTGTTTCTTCCCCCCCAACTAGACCCAGATCTGTGCTGGCTGGAAACAGATGTGTTTTCTTTTAAAAGTAAACTTTCCTTGCATGTAGAAGTTGCAGTATTTTTTCCAGAGAAAGAATCAGCTTCTGGCCTGATAACTTCTCTAACCTTAGGGGCCTGCCTGCTTCTGTAACCAGGATTCCTGGCCTGGTCTCAGAAAAGACATCCCACGCATAGTGGTACCAAGGGCTAGACTGGGCCTGAGTCCTCCTGGTGATATGGGGTGAGCAAGGCAGGCAAGATCACCACTCTTAGAGAAGGAACATTCTCATGAAGGAGAGAGACAACAAACTAGGAAACAGAGACAGAAATAAGGCCAGGTCAGGTAGCAGGGAAGCTGTGAAGGAAAAATAGTGAGAGGAAAAGCTGTGACCTGAGCACACACCTTCTCATTGTCACATTCCTGCCTTTGGAGTTCTGCCCAAATGGAGAGCAAGTCATGGATCAGGCAGTGTGTGTCTTCTGCAAAGCCCCCTTTTTTGTTATCACTCTTGCCCCTCAGTGATGACTTTTTCTAGTTTCTTTTAGATGCCTGGTGCTCCCCCTTCTGTTACTGAATGGAGCATGGCTTATACAGAAGGTTTAATGATTAAAAGAATGGATTGGACAAAATCAGAAGATAAAGAATGAAGACGGTTGTGGAGGAGAATTATTTTTTTAAAGATCGGATCTAATCTTTTTGCATTCAAATGAATTTTCAAGGTAGTTTTTGTAGTGAAAAATCCATACCCTCCTAACACTTGGTAACTTTTTCTGTGTTTGCTCTCTCCTCAGGAACTTTGCACCAGCCATCCCCTCTGCTTGGACCATTCTCTTTTCACGCATCCATTCCTCATGCTTTCCAAGCCTTTATTTACACTTTAGTTTTTTAATGGACCCAGCCTTATCACTCTAATTAAAATCGCCCCCTCTTTCTAGCACTTCATGACACTTAACCTGATATAGTCTTGCTTATTGTATTTTTCTCTCTCTCTCTCTCTCTCTCTCTCTCTCTCTCTCTCTCTCTCTCTCTCTCTCTCTCCCCGTTGTATCTTCCAGGGCTGTTTGTTTGCTTTTGGGACTTAGGGATTGGGAAAGAAGTCCTAAACCTGGTCTAGGGAAGACGAGAGAGTGTGGCCCATACAGCAGGCTGGGTCAGAGAAGAGGGAAGAGGTAGCCAAACCATGGCCCTCTCAAAGAGGAAACAGCATGACTGCCCAACTGGCCAGTGGTGGGATTTGAGACCAGCACCGTTTGATTTCTCCTACCATCTTGAGATTAGTCAGATATAAATGTGGACATAGGGACTCTGTGGTTGCCTGACTCCGGACATGAGTATAAAATAATGTAATAGAGAAACATCTATAATTCACTTTCATTTACATGATCCTAAGAGTTTGGGATTTTTAAAAAAAATTCTTATTAGAATGTAAGTATTCTGAAGGAGCTGTTCCCGCAGACTAAATCATGTTTTCTATTTGACTAGCCGATTTACTTTTAAAATGTCTTGAAAACTTTTTGTACTTTTCTTTTCCAAAAGATTTCATGGGAATGTGGTAGGGGAATAATGGCCCCCAAAGACCCACATCCTAATCCCCGGGATCCAGGAATATGTTCTAAGGGATGGGGGAACTGAGGTTGCTGATCAGCTGAACTTAAAGCAGGGAGATGGTCCCAACTTACCTTGGTGGGTCCAAAGTAATCGTAAAGGTCCTTTAAATGTAAGAGAGGAAGGCAGAAGAGTCAGAGGCAGAGAGATGACATTGTGAGAAAGATTCAAGCACAGGCCATTGCTGACTTCGGAGACGGAAGGGTTCCATGAGTCCAGGAATGCAGATGGCTTCTAGAAGCTGGAAAAGGCAATGCGTTGGATTCTCCCCTAGCGCCTGCAGAAAAGAAACTCAGCCCTGCCCACACCTTGATTTCAGCCCAGTGAGGTGTATCGAGACTCTGATCCCAGAAGTGTAAGAAAAAAATTAACAAAAACAAAAACAAAAAAACTTGTGCTGTTTTGAGCTACCAAGTTTGTGGTAATTTGTTACAGCAGCAATTGGAAACCAGTGCAGAAAGAGCAAGGGCAAACCTGCCCACGTGTGTTTACCACAAGTCCACTTTGCAATGCTGTGATTTCTGTTATTCTCCCAGGGAAAATTAAAAGCCAGAAACAGAACCACAAAGCACTTTAGAAGTCTGTGACTGCTAAACTTGGCAGTGGCTACTGTGGAACTGTTAGAGAAGCAGACCTCCCTTGAAGAATGGGATGACCTCATCCCTCCTTCACAGCCACGTCTGCCCTCTGAGCCACATCTTCAGTTTGGGACAGTGACCAGAAGCTCACTGTCCCAAAGCATGAGATTCTTGCTGGGCAGGCCTCCAGCTTTCCACCAGGGCCTTGGTCAGGGAAAGAGGCATATATGGGAAATGTTAAAAATTGGTGCACAGTGCTGCTCTTGGAATTCTTCATTAGCAGATGTTTAAAAGTCACCGCTCTAAAATTACTCGCAGAAGCTTATAAATATGAATTTCCTGTAATTCACATTTTATAAGAACTCCTATCAGCTGTATCACAGCTTGAAAAATACCAAAAATGCATTAGAAAAATCTTTCTGTTTAAAACTAGATTGATCCCACATTTACATGGCAAAAGAAGGCCATTACGCGGCAGGCAGTAAAAGCTTCATTTCAGAGAGCTTGAGAAAAAACTCAAAATAATTCACTTCTACCCAGGCCATTTGACAACTGTTAGACTTTCCCTTACAAAATAAAATGAAATCCCACCGCCTGCTGCTTAAAATCTCCAATTAATGCTATAAAAAGTGCCTTTATTTAAAAAGCCAATGTGTAAATTTCTGCAAGCTGGGTACAGACATTTCTTCAAATTTACTGTAACCTTTTGCTCCTGTCTACGGTAGGAAGTGCCTTCCAGATCCCCAAAAGAAGCCAGAACTGATTTTCACCTAATTATTTAAGAGCTAAACCCTTTTCTGTTCATCGGGCTCAGTTATTTAAAATCATGATAATTCACATATAATCCGCTGCTACGTGTGTTTCGTAGAAATTGTTAAAGAAGATTATTGAAGCTTGCCAACATTTCACCTGTGAATTAAAACAAACCGCAGAAGAGAAGGAAGGAGGGAGAAAAAGAGAACAGTGTTGTTTCTTGCCTTGCCAGGCTCTTTTAAGATGGAATCAGCAGATGTGAGCATCACCACCTTCGAGCAGTTTTAAAGGAGTGACAAAGTCCAGATTTTTTTTATCTCTTCCTTCCCATCCTGAGAGTCAGATTAATGAGAATTTCCTAGAGGAAAGCTGGTGGAAATCTCTGACATGCCCCCTTCTGTTTGCCAGATTAATCGGGGGCAGTCAGCCGTGAACATTTGTCAGGCGGGGTCAGCTGAAAAATGGGCAGGTGGGGTCATTTGCAGCATGTGCGGACAGCAAACCCAGCAGGCTGATTCTTCTGTCATTCTGTCTTTATGCCCAGTCAGTTATCAGGACAGGAGCTAGTAGGAAAAGAATTGCCAGAATAATTTGGGGCCTGTTGTGGTTCGTTATTGCTACAGAGCAGGGAACGCCTCACAGGTGGGACCTGTGGGCTCAGCTAAGGGCCGGCCCCAGTGTCTCTGCTTGACTCTCAAGGATGTCCACAGCAGCCCTTTCGACGGGTCCTGCTTCATCTCCCACTACCCCTCACTGTGAATCCAAGAAGACTGGTCTCTCTAGTTAGGCCCGTTGGATGATCCCTGACTCTCCAATGCTCTGTTCTTATTTTTAATTCTTGCCTAGAATGTCCTGTTCCTTCATTTCTCTTTTCCATGTCTACATACTCAAAGTCGTGAGGAAGTACAGCTGCGCCTGGGAAACTTTATAATTTTCATCCTTTTTTCCTCTTAACCGCTCACATTCACTCACCGAGTCACAAAACTGGCATCTTATATAGAAATTTGTTTTCAAAAAGTTATCCGTGCTACTTATCGCTTAATTAAATCTGTACATCTTACTGGTGGTGTTTTGTGATCGCCCTCCTGTCTTCTCAAATACTCTCTCCTGGGTTTTTGTGATCTTCCCCACTGTTGCTTTTCCCCTCCACTTGTCTGTTTCTTCTCAGTCTGAGAATAAAGATCAACCCCTTCTCTGTCCAAGTGCAGTGTCCCTCAGGGTTACATCATAGGCACGCCCTTCTGTATCTCTGGCCTCCATTCTCCCTGGAACACCAGTCCTGCATCCCAGCGACCTCCTGCACACCTTGTCTGATGTCACAGGATTTGAAAACATAAAAGATTCTAAACCAAACTTAAAAGATTCCAACACATCACCTGGATCATTTCTACCTCTAGACCCAACTGCTATTGCCATATCCTCTGTGCCTTTGAGCGATCCTACCTCAGGGCTTCTCAGCTTCCTGTCTCAGTCCTCTTAAATCTATTCTTGATAGTCACAAATTATCGTCTGAGACACAAATATGATTATGACTCCATCTTAGAAACTTTGGTGGTTCTTGCTTACCAAAGCAGGTCTTGCTCACCAGAGCAGGTCTTGCTTCTTTCTCATAGCTTGTAAGTCTTACCAGGCCCACTCCAGTCTTCATACAGAGGATGGTCTTGCCTCTGGGCTTGTGAGTATTCTGCAAGAGCCTGCTCAGATTTCAGTTTCCTTGTGAAATCTTCATTGAGCCCTCAGTCAAAAATAATCATGCTTCTCTTTTATTCATACTAGCTTAAGCATCATTTCCTCCATTCTTCTCATCTTGGGTATTCAACTACTCTGTCCTCTGTGCAGCATTGTATCCCAAGCGGATGTCCATCAGACTTCTGGGACACCTGGTGTACTGACTTGCGTACACTGACATTTCTCTGAAGGGGCTGTCTTATTCTTTGTGCCCTCAGCACCTCAAGAACAACTGCAGTGGTTGATACAGAGCTAGAGCTCAATGAACAAATGAATGAACAGACAAAGCAGTGGCCATGCTTACAAACTGAAGCTGAGTCTAGAGCCCATTTGCAGTTAAGTGCTGATGCCAGTTCCGTGCTGCCTCCTCGTGTCCGGGAGAAACCTTCCTACACTCTTTTTTTTTTTTCTCTTTCCTGAGAGGGTTGAGAATTCACGTGCTGGGTGGACATCTGTAAATGATCCAGATTGTCACAATAATCTGTGTTAAGAGGAAGGTGCGGCCATTTAATGTATTAGAAAAAGCAACTTCTCATTTTTATTTTCCACTGGTGAGACAGCTTAGTACAGTGAAGTTTAAGTTTTTACTCTTAAACTTTTTTTTTTAAATGAGTAGTAATCTTAACCATTTTCTGTTTGTCAATTTTGCTTTACTTTGTAAGTGCCAGTTTGGGGTTACATAGACAAGTATGGCAACTATTGCTAGTTGCAAATCCTCAGGCAGAATAATTTATAAACAACTTGATTGGCACAATCTCTATGCAATGCAATTTATAGCTTCTTTTTGCAAGCTAATAATTTCAAGGACGAATGTCAGATGTGCAAGACATTTGTGTGGATTGTATATTTAATGTAAAAAATTCTTCATACATTTATTTCTTCAGTTGTTAATTTGCCAGCGTGTCCCACCTCTGACAATTCCAAGGCCTTTTTAAAGTTAAAGTGAAATTGTTGCAACCCGCATGAATATTGTAAAATTGATAAATAGAGAAAGTAAGTGGGGATACTTGATATACAAAAGATAATTGTATGGCCACGGGGTTAAGCAGGCACATGAAGTGCACTCTGTGTTGGCATATAGGGTTAGCCTCGCTCACACATGTGCAGAAACGCCAGCCTTTCCTCTGCTTCTTTTGTGACCACACAAAACAATTGCATATCATTTTATCATCTCGTTACAAAATGTGCAGCTTAAAATGTATTTAAGAAAAACGTGTAATACATTTAAAATGTAAAATTGGACTGTGTGAATGTTCTTAGAATAACATCCATAATGAACTCAATTCACTTAGACACAATTTCAGTGATATTATGAGCTCCCTCTTTACTTAAAAGCTTCTCTGAAAGTCTTCTGCTATAGTTTTGCCAGATCCCATTTAAACTGAGCTGTGGAATTCATTAATGTGTGCTAAATTCATCTGGCCACTGACTTTTTTGAAAGAGAATATATTCATTTTTAAGATACACATACCCATATGAAAATATATACTTTAATTGGTCCTTTTTTTCATAAAAGTTCGGCTTTTGCTCCCCAAAAAAGGAAAACATATTCAAATAAGCAATATGATTGGAAATAAAAATAGCTTTGATTATGATAGAACTTAGTGACTTCACTATTTAAATAGTTATTCAATGTTTTCATTGTTTTTATTTTGTAGTCTAGTTTTTTTCTACTGCCTTATGGATATACTATTATTACATATGTAGTTCAACTCATTATTCTTTATTTTTAACTCTTCTTTCAATGAAAAATAATATGCATCAGCTTTAGGAACATCTAAAGAAAACAGATGGTTTTTCAGAATTTCTTTCCTCTGAAATTAAAGCTCTTGCTTTTCACTTTTGAGCTAAGAATAAAATTGTCATAGATGGTCTCATACTGCGTATTAGTGCATGTTACACTCATATCTCATGTTAACATTTTTATTTCCACTGGGATTTCTGATATAATCAAGTATTAAATCTGTGGTTATTTTGGCAATTTTGCCTTTTATGGAAGGATTTCAACAGTTTAACCCTAAGTTAGGAAAAAATATACTTTTACTTCATCTGGAAGAAGAATTATCATAAAAGATAGTTAGAAGATTTAATAATAGGATAACTTTTTTAAAAAGGCACAGAATTCTCAACTTTCCATACGTTACGCAAAAAGCAGACAAAACTTTTTTCTTTCTCCAGCTTCCTCCGAGGCACACACCAGACTCAAATCATGCCTAGCGTTCTATGCCTGAGTTGCCAAAAAATTTTTAATTGATAGCTCTCCATTCTCTATTGTTCCTGCAAAATTTAATTTCTTATACTCTCCTACAAATCTGATTTGCTTTTAAGGATACTCTCTTTTCGTCATTTGTTTTCCCAAAACTAGTTACCCTCCCCCACATGCCCCTCTACTTCCCCACCCAGGCCTGCTATTTCCATTTTTTAACTTTTGAATTTACTTCTTCTCATGCATAACTTAGAAGGCAGAATGAAAATTCAAAAGTAAAACAGAACACCCCTGTGACTCTTAAAACATTTGTTCAGGTTTGGTCTAATTGGCACAAGTTGCAGTTGATTATCTTAATAGTGGTGATGCTTCCTCCAGGGTTCTTCCAAGGTGGGTGTCATTTACAAGGCATTGTGGTGGGAGAAGCTCAGCCCTTGGTCCTGGCTCTGTGCAACTTTAGGCAAGTTATTTAAATCTCAGGTTCTTTGTCCATAAAGTAGAATAAAAATACCTACTTCACAGGGTATTTTGAGGAACATGCTTGGCACATAGTAGGCATTCAAGAAAACTAGGTTCGTGTTCCCTCTTGTGGCTCCATATTGAGTGCTGTGTGTAGCCCAACCTTGTTGGATGTCATGGGCTTTTGGAGAAGTGGCTATAAAACAGCTGCACATCCTCTCTGTGTCAATATCTAAATTATCTATCATGTGGTACTGTTAGGGGACAGAGAGTAAATTTAAAAATTTTAGAGAAGAGAAAGACTTCTGGGGAGGTGGTTCTTGAATTGAATCTAGAAGGGAAGAATGGACAGGCACCATGGCTGTGAAGAAATTGCTTGAGTAAAGGCACAGAGGTGAGGAGAAGTCAGGCCACTTGACAGGAGGTGGGGAAGGGAGGACGGGGAAGTGAGAACCATCACAGTTCCTCTGGAGTTCAGAGGTCTAGTTGCAGAGATGTGGGACATGTTTTTGTAAAAGTCGAAGTTAAGTCAGATTATGACAGTCTGGGGTTTAGAAGATAACAGGGAGCAGGAATACAGCTAGCTCTGTTGCCCTCTTAAGTGGATTGTTTTTCAGGGTGGCAAGGAGAAAGGGTTCTTATGCCTTTTATTCCCTAGTGCAGTGAAGTGGTCTTTAAACCTTCTGTGACTCATAGTATGAAAAAAATTTACATTGTGATTCAGTACACCCACCTATGCTTATGTATATTTGTTTCATGAAATAAAAGTTTTGTGGAAAAGTAATCAGCCTTACTATGTGTACTGCACAGGACTGGCTATAATTTGAAGGATCCAGTGCAAAATGAAGATGTGAGGCCTTTTGATCAAATAGCAGGGAAGAAAAGTACTGTTAAGGGTACTTAAATATATACTCTTTCCTTTCTTCCATGGTCTCTTTCTCGACTTGTCGTGTTTTTCATTTGCTAGTATTGTCATTCTAAGTAAAGGAAAGTTAAATTTTACCGTTTATCTTTATATTATACAATGCCGGTTTTAAAAGCAAAATATGAGTGTTTAACTCATATGTGGAACTACTAAAATTGTACAATCTGTGTTTCCTAGATCATACCTGCATATACATTTTGTTTTTATCAGAAAAGTGAAAGAACTAAGACTAACTCTACTGTTTATTTCACTTTTTTATATGCATGCATTCTACCCACATTTTCTATCTTCGCTACAGGGGCAAGGGATTATGGCCACTTTTACTGTGCATGTATCCTCTCCTCATGAGCATGCTCCATTGTCTCAACACAAGTTCAAGGATACAGTTATTAAGAATTTCCAGATGGTTACAGCTGAGCATTAAGTCAAGTGGGGGGGCCCTTCATAAGAGTGGTCCTGTGTGACTGCCTAGGTTGCATGCCCAGGAAGCTGACCCTGGCACCACAATCTATTTTTTGTTTTGTTCTATTTTTTTTTTTTTTTTAAACACTGATTGCAGATATTGACCCATCCTTGCATCCCTGGGATAAATCCCAGTTGATCATGGTGTATAATATTTTTAACATATTGTTGAATTCAGTTTGCTAGTGTTTTGTTGAGATTTTTTGCAGATCTATTCATCAGGATACTGGCTTGTAATTTTCTTTTTTATGAAGTTTGTCTGGTTTTGGTATCAGGGTAATAATGTCTTTGTAGAATGAATTTGGAAGCATTCCTTTTCAACTTTTTGAAATAATTTGAGAAGGATTGGTAGTAATTCTTCCTTAAATGTTGGTAGAATTCACCTGTGAAGCTGTCTAGTCCTGGATTTTTGTCTTTTGATTACTGATTCAATTTCATTGCTAGTAATAGGTCTGTCTGGATTCTGTTTCTTCCTGGTTCAGGCTTGGAATTTTGTTTCTAGAAGCTTACTCATTTTTTCTAGGTTGTCCAATTTGTTGGTATATAATTGTTCATAGTAGTCTTTAATGATCCTTTGTATTTCTGTAATTCAGTTGTGACCTTTCCTCTTTCATTTCTGATTTTATTTATTTGGTTTGTCTCTTTTTTTCTTGATGAATCTGGGTAAAGTCTTGTTGATTTTGTTAATCCTTTCAAAGAGCTAGCTAGCTTTTAGTTTTATTGATCTTTTCTATTTTTTTTTTAGTCTTCATTTTGTTTATCCACTCTGATCTTTATTATTTCCTTCCTTCTACTTACTTTGAGTTTTGTTCTTTTTCTAGTTCCTTTATATATAAAGTTAAGTTGTGAAGAAAAGGGAACTCTTGTGCGCTGTTGGTAGGAATGTAAATTGCTAAAGTCACTGTGGAAAACATTATGGAGATTCCTCAAAAAACTAGAAATGGAACTACCATACGACCCAGCAATTCCACTTTTGAGTGTTTTTTCAAAGAAATCCAAAACACAAATTCATCAGAAAGATATATGTATCCCGGTGTTCATCGAAGCATTATTTACACTAGCCAAGATAGGGAAACAACCTAGGTGTCCACTGACAGGTGAATAGATAGAGAAGATGTGGAATATTACTCAGCAGTAAAAAAATATAATCTTGCCATTTGTGACAACACGGATGGACCTAGAGGGCATTATGGTAAATGAAATAAGTCAGATAAAGACAAATACCATGTGATTTCATGTTTATGTGAATCTAAAACAAAACAAAACAAAACAAATGGAGAAACAAAACAAAACAAGGACAGACTCATAGAAACAGATCAGTTTGATGGTATCAGAGGGGAGGAGGTTTGGAGGATGGGTGAAAAGGCGGAGGGGAATATAGTTAATAATTTCGTGATAATTTTGCATAGTGACAGATAGTTACTAGACTGATGTGATGATCACATAGTAAGGTATGTAAATGTCGAATCATTGTATTGTACACCTGAAACTAATGTGATATTGTATACCAACTGTACTCAAATTTAAAAAAACACACTAATTGCAACCCATTAAATTGAAATCATCATCCACTAATGGGTCATGACTGGCAGATTAGAAAACCTGGCATTAAAAGTGTGGCAAAGCCATTAAAAACCTGGGCTCAAGTGTCAGATTGCTCTCTCTGAATCCTGCTTCTACCACTTGCTATCTATGAACTTTAGAATACCTCCATTTTTCATATATAAAATGCGGGTAATAATAATAATTGCTTCATACAGTTGTTATGGGCATCAAATGAGTTAATATATGTGATATGCTTAGATCAGTGTCATATAATAAGTATCCAATAGGTATTAGCTAATCATCATCATTATTAATATACTGTTACTGTTATTATTAATTTACATCTTGCTCTAGGTAAATGCTGAAGAAATAATGTTTCTTGACTGAACAGTAAGCCTTTCTACTTGTTCTAAAATAGATATTTTTTTCAGCTTACCTCGACTAGAAGTATGTGAATTATTATTATAATAACTAAATGAAAGGACACTTAATGTCATGAAAATACTTAAAAATTTTAGTTTAATGAAAAATCCAAGTAAAAGTTACTTTATCTCTGTTCCCTATACTAATAACAAGTAGGTTATTGGTATTTCTCAATTATTAGTTAAGAAAGAATTAAGGATGTCTGAAAGATACTATTTCTTGAATTTAAGGAGCTGGAATTATTCCTTTTGTAATGAAATTATGATGGTAAACTTCAATCCTAGGTTAAAATGCTAGAGGAGGATGTTTTCTATCTTCGCAAAAATACAGCACATATAGATTTTTGTTATACGTACAGATCAAATCACTAAGTCATAACACTAAATGAAGAGTGCAGAATCTGATGGAATCTCAGTCAATACCTGTTAGAGCAACATTAAATCCAAGGGAGCAAAATGTTGGCTGATTTGTCTTGATCTATTTTGAATTTTCTTTCTCGATAGTTTCACAATAAATAGTACTGTTTATAGCTAATTTGCATATTTTCCATCATTAGTTGAGGCTATTGAGATCTCTTCCCATTGATGGTTTGGCGCTTATGTTTACTTTATTCTTTCAAATTTAGCACTAAATTGATATGTAGTCATTTTATATCTGAATGTCTATATCAATTGATGATATAGGGATATATTCGTGATTAGATAAACATCTTAAAATGGAGTTCAGTAGAATCATGTAAATGGATTTATCTCAGGCTATTTTAAATAAAATTCAGAACATGGTAGATATTACAGATAAAAATATCTTATGAAAATATTTGTTTTCATCTACTATTATCGACAGCAGTTCTTTGAATTGTAGGCTTTATGCATTGTCAAAGATAGGCTAAATTGAGTATACTGTAACTTCCATTTTATGTTAAGATGGAAGATCAGCCACCAATGAAAGGTAAGTTATACCTTTAGCGAGACATCAACTCCTATAAAAATTTATCATCCTCTCCAAAAATTACTATGGAGTCTACATAAACACCTGAAATGCTAAGCACTCAAGAGCTCTCACTTTGAATTTCTAAGGCAAATAGAAGCATACTAATCTGTAAAATGCTGGAACAGTTAAATTGAAAACACCCTCACTCAGATTTAATGAACAATTCAGGCACATTTCCCATGCCAATTAAATTAGATGGAAAATAATTCGATTCCTTCATTCAGGATGACTGATTGGGACTGATTTTCACATTTGCACTCTGAGTGAGGACTGCAGTTCACAGAATCACTAACTCCTGTCTCAGGATTAGATTAGCTTTGAAAGTATTGATACTTGCTTTATATTTATAGTAGTATTGGCTTTGCTAAGCATATTATTTTATAGCATATTACTGCTAATAGTTAAAAGTTAATGCTGAAGCCTTAGATTATCAAAGCTGTAATTTAGTAATAATTGGGATTAATAACCAAGTTTTAAAAACACACATTCAGTTCATTTTTATTTTCATATTTGAGCTAAGTGTTTAATCCCCTAAGTATATGCTATGTATATGATTTTGAAACAAATATTTAGAGAATTATTTCAGTCTCCTATCTCAAGTTTATTAACTGCAGATAGATTTTGAAAATTTACAATTCTATTTTCTCTTTAGCCTCTGTTTTTTTAGATTCCTTGCATTAATTCTTAGTAGTCTTCTGAAGCTAAGCAGTCTTATATTTCTTTGTCTGAAATGATTGTTAATGGCCATACTACATGGAATGATTTAACTCAGGTGGGTGAGTTGAAGGAGCCTTGTTTCCTAGTATGGGTGCTGCCCTGTAGGTTTCTCTCTTTCTTGTCCGACCTCCTCCTAGCCACTTATTCTCTGCAGCCAGATTACCACGTTGTAATTCATTTTAGTTAAAGTTCAAACTTCAATAAATGTCTGTATAGCAAGAATGATTGATATTTTTATGAAATACAGTTCTAGTTACATTTATATTATCAAGATTAAGATGATCTGTTTTGGTTTAATTTGCCCATGAGTGAATGGGAATAGTTTGAATTTCTAAAAGAATGCTAGGATTTCATTAGACACACTTGTGCATTAGGGATATAGGTTCAACAACAGCTTTAGGGTGCTGATGTCTGTGACAAATGTATTGGAAGACAGGAGTCAGAAGAGATGGGATTTCACCCCTTACGATGTCCATGGCCTCAGGCTTCGGAGTTAGGTTTTACAGAGCTATGATCTGTCTTCTCCACTTCACAGCCAACCATCTCGAAAGATTGTTTTATACTGCCTGTCTTCATTTCCTTATCACTTACATACCACACCATAATATAACCCAATATAACCACACTCTGTTAAAATTACCCTCACCTAACTGACCAACCAGGTAATTGGGATGCCAAAGCTGGAGGACACTTTTTAATGCTGATTAATCCTTTATTGCTGACATTTACTTTTCCCATGGCTTCTTTGACAGCTCACTCTTACTTTTTCTTGTGCCTTTTGTTATTTCTTTTCAATCTTTGTTTCTCTTCTGCCTGACTTTTAAATATTGTTGCCTAGAATTCTGTCCCCAATGCTCTTTTATTCTCATTCCAATTCTCATCCAGACCCATGACTTTACCTATCAGCTGCATCCTGATGGCTCCCAAATCTATACCCTAATCCTAGAACTTTATCCTCCTTAACAGACTTACATTTCCAACCACTTACTTGACATTTCTGTCAAGATGCTTAACATGAGACTCAAAACAGTATGTCAGAATTAGAATGCATCGTTTTCTTCTTACCACCCCTATTCCCTTCTTTTCTTGTTTTAGTAAAAATACTACTAACCGCCTAGACACCCAAACCATAAACCTTAGAGTTTCCTTTCGACTCTTTTATTTCTCTCACCTCCCACATCTAGGAAGTCATGTAACCCTCTCACGTGTCCCCTCCTGTCCATGTCACTACCACTGTCTTCATTCAGGATGTGCCATAGTTAGTGTAGTGCCAAAATCCCAGAGAGCAGTGCCTGTCCCACTACAGATTCCTGTGCTTCAGAACCTCATGACTCATCTTTTCGTGTTTTCTTTTCCATTCCATTTGTTTGAATTCTCCAGGCTAATAGCCTTTTGGCACTTCAGTCTGACCCACATTCCAGGCTTCCTTTTTATAATCTTAGCTAGACCTCTCCCTCTCACCTGGCATGTCCCCCTCAACAGTATCTTCGTAGAGGGCCTTGAGTAATACCTTTCATGTCTCCCCCTCTGCAGCCATGTTCATCTGTCTGCAGTTGCTGGAATATACCATGCGTTCCAGTGCCTCCAAGTCTTTGCATACATTGGCCTTTCTGTCTAGAACATGCCTCTTCTGCTCTTCAGTGACAGATTCCGTTCATGTTTTGATTCGCAGTTTCTTTCTCTCAGAAGCCGTCTTTGATTGCCACCCACCTACCATTACCCTTTCCTACTTCTATGCACTCTTGACAACCTGTATAGCATTTGTTACACTTACTCTGCACTGTTGATTTTTCCACTTATATTCTCCAGTACACAATAGGCATCGTGAGGCCAGTGCCTTTTTCATCTTTCTCTGGCTGGTATCCAGCACATACCTGAGCATGAGGAGGCTCGGTAAATATTAAAATTAAGGAATTTAAGAGTACTGTGTATTTCTGTTCTGTTCAACTACTCCATTTGCTGCCATGATAAATTTTTAAAGTAGAGAAGTATTTGAAGTGTGGCTAGCTCTTTTATAGACTAGAATACACAAGGTCATTTGGAAGTAGTTGGACCAGCTAGAATTCAGAACAGGAATAGTGAATCTTAGGCTATTTATTAAGTAACTCTGAACTCAGTGGGAGTGCAAAGAGGAACAATTCAATTATTCTGATGAACTAAAAATTATTTTTAGAACAATTGGTAGTGTAATCCTTATAAAGTTACAAAATTAAAAATGAAAAAGTAAAGTTATATATACTTGTTGGTTTAGATTATCCTACTCAGAGGTACTTTGTTATTCTCAGTCCCATGTATCTGAAATTTGGAAATTATACCAAAATTTATATATGTTATAAAATAGTTAAGAATCATGAATTCTAAATATTATAAATATGTGCTTCACTCTTTGTACTCTGAATATTTCTGATTTTGATGACAATATAAACTGTCTAAAAAAAATTAAAATAGAAACATAAGGATAAGAGCAAAATTACCTGTGATCTGGGGAAATCAATGATAATAATCCTACTTTTGCTTTCTGTCTACACTTAGAAATTTTGTTACACCCATTTGAAGTCAAGGTAAAATAACCATGGTGGTTAAGATAAAGTCTATGCAAAGACTTAATAGTCAAATTTAAACATCAGCTGCATAACAGATGATATTTAATACCCTGGAGTGGGAGTCAGGGAATAGGAAGAAAACAAATATTATAAACTGCAGTCAAGAAAACACAGCCTATATGTGCATGGATAAAGTTATTTTCATGTAATATTCTAAATTGCCAAAGAAAAATATCTCTTGTAATATTCTTTTTTCTGTAAAGATTTCCCATTTGCGTTTATGGGCCATAATGAAATATGGAGAAGATCAGTGATTAAAAAACATTTGGATTATATTGTACTAAGTTAGATGCATTCAGAACATTAGCTCTTATCTGACTAGTTTTTCATTCTTTCTAATGATAATATACTTTAGTTCGGTGGAGCAGTGTGAGGAGGATATTGTACGAGTTATAACAAGGATCAGAGGCAGGTTGGCCGATATTCTCTCATGAAGAAGTGTCATTATCTGTGAGTCTGTTCTCCCTCTCTACCTCACCCCTTGCTAAACTTCATAAAGATTTTCTTACTTGGCCAACTTCCTGGAAGTGCTTTCCTTAAATTTCAGTAAGATTTTCTCACAGCAACAATCTGTATCTATGAAGAGTTATATATTAGAAATTCAATATATTTATCTTATGAATATAGCTCACATTAACATTAGCTATTGAAAATCATTTTTATTTCACATTCTTACCAATTTTAAATTTATTTCTGCCTTTGGTAACTGATGTGACACGTCTAAAGAGGGCATGATTTTCCTTGTAAATAGATCTATATTTTTTTTCTTCTTAGAATATTGTTCTATATACTGAAAGTCATAAACTTTCTGTTTCCAACGTTTTTATAATCTACTGGGTTTAATGAGTTGCTTTTAAAATTAACATTTTGTTTTGAATTTAATAGCAGTCTCAGTAGTAGAGATGTTTATAGTCACACTAAACTTCTTATTTACATATAGAGCTTCCACTTAATAGATATCTAAGAGTTCCATAAATTATTCAGAACTGGGCATTATTTTGTTATTTTTCATCTTTTTTATCCTGAAGAGCTTCAACCAGTTTCAAACACTAAACATATTAAAATAGAGTTTATAATAATACTTAAAAATAATTTTTAATTATTCTGGTAAGAAGATATTCTTTAAACAAGATCATCTGATTATCATCAATTACATGAGACTATATCATTCATTATTTGGTAACTTTTCTTATTTGGAAACATTAAAATATTGTAATGTTACTGAAGTGAAATACTGATGCATTGAAACTAGGAACTGCTTTTATTTCAGTGGTTCTAGTTGCAGAAAAGCTAAGAAAGCACAAGAATTTGTTTCCCATTTCTGTAGGGAAAATAGATTCATATTTATTAGGAACTACATAGTAATGATATGACTGCCCTACTCAGCAGCTCCGCTTTCAATTTTTAGACAATAAAATTCATAAGAGATAAGTGAGAAATAATTGAAGAGCATTTTTATTTTTACTAGACTGCTTGTTATTGTTTCACTGGGTAATATACACTAAAATATCTATTCATGATTCAAAGAGAAAAGATTAGAGTTGAATTTGGTGCAGTGTGCATCCAACCATTGAATTTGATCCTTAGTGTAGTAATTGAATGAGAGAAGTATTGTGTGTCAAATTTATCTTACTCTTTACTTTGGTTTTAGGGTAGACGACTTTTAAAAAAATCTAATCTCTTTCTTCTGGCAGATGTGTGTGTGTATGGGGCTGGGGGTGGGTCTTGCACCTTGTAGGGGAGTAAAATAGAGATTTAATAACAGAGAAGGAAAACAAAAGGCAGCAGACTCACAGGAGGAGGGCAAAGAGGGTATCTAGCTATTTGCTCTCACTGGGCAGGTATCTGCAGGAGTCAGAAAGAGGATTTGTAGTGGCTACTATTCCCGATATTCTTTCTAGACCATAATTTTTGGACACATGATGTATTAGTTTCTTACTGCTGCTGTAAAAAATTACCGCAAACTTGGTGGCTTAAAACAACACAGAAATTTACTACCTTACACTTCTGGAGCTCAAAATTCCAAAATGGTCCTCACTGAGCTATAATCAAGGTGCTGGCTGGGCTGTGTTCCTTCTAGAGTCTCTAAGGGGAACATCATTTCCTGCCTTTTCCTAGTTTATAGAGGTTGTCTACAATTCTGTGATTTATGGCCTCCTTCCATCTTCAAAGCCAGCAATGGCCAATCAAGCCTTTCTCACACTGCAGCACTCTGACACTGGTTCTCCTGCCTCTCTCTTTTACTTGTAAGGACCTTTGTGATTGCACTGAGTTCACACAAATAATCCAGGATAATCTCAGCATCTCAAGGTCAGTTGATTAGCAGCCTTACATGTATCTGCAACCTGAATTCACCTCTGTCATGCAATATAACATATTCACAGTTTCTGAGAATTAGAATGTAGATATCTTGGAGGGAGCTACTACTTTACCAATCACACATAGCTTAAGTTGTTGATCCCTGCATAGGATGTACTCCAATCTTCTTTCTCTTCAACCCCCTTGACACCCATTCTCCTCATCCAAATGCTATAAGGCCAAGTGTGGCCAGATTGGGGCAAACCCCCTGTAACAACACACAGAATTAATAGACTGGGCTAGTGACTTTTACATTTTTTGCTCTTTACATTCTATCTCAATGCAGCAAAAATCTTTGAGTGCTTGCTTTTTGTTATTTCAACAAATACCTTTTGAACAACTATGTGCTGAGCTCTGTTACTTGCTAGGGATAGAACAGTGAACATCGTGGGCATGCTGCCTACTCTCGTGGAACTTACACTTTGGTGGAGACTGACAAACACTAAAACACCAAATAAAAGGAAAAATATCAGCTAATAAGACATACTAGTTAGAGAATTAAAACAGAGCAATGTGAATGACTGGGTCGCTACTGGAATTGGAACCAGGAGGTTTCCTGAGATGCGAATGACAAGGAGCAGGCAATCATGTGAAAAAAAAAAGAGGGTTGGGGTGGGGATAGTCCAGGCAGAGAGTGTAAGAAGTACAAAGCCATAAGAATTTTCTATTGGAGAAACAGAATGTAGCTGGAGTTTAACGGCCAAAGAGAAAGTGGTATGAAATGTGGTCCAAGAGACAGTTAAGTGCAAGATCACAACTCTGTAAGCCGTGGTAAGGAACTCGATTCTATGTATAAGGCAAGACATTAGAGAGTTTCTAAACAATTTTTATGAACTATTATGATCACTTGGCTATTATGTGGAGGATGAATTACAGGATAACAAGAGTGGAAGAGAGACACTAATTTGTAAGCTATTGCAATAGCCCATCTAACAGATAATGGTAATTAGACCAAATTGATAAAGGAGATGGAAGTAATATTTACAGATCTGGGATATGTTTAAAAGGAGATTTACTTGAAAAGACAACAATGGAATGTATATAGGGAGTGAGAGCAATATGAAAATAAGGATAATTCCCAGATTTTGGGATTGAGTGGTCGTGCAATTTCCCACAACAGGGAATATAGAGGATGAGCAGTTTAGTTCTGTTTTGACCATTCAGTGCTGCTGCAAAAGTTGGATTAGAAAGTATGGAAAGTTTAGTGAGGAGAGACAGAGACAGTAATGCTAAAACTAATGCTATGTCCCATTGGAGGCTAACTTCCCTGCCCCAGGTAGCACCTACCCTTAGTGAGTTGTGGTTAGGATGTCTCAGGTATCTACAGCAATGACTATACAACTATTGCACGTAACAATTTCCATTATGATCAAAATTCACCAATTTACGATGCAAGTTTAAATTAGCTGTAATAATAAAGGGAAAGTGGTAAGGTTTTGAAGTGCTTGAATAGTATTGCCCTTGAAGAAAAACTCAATATTTTTGCAAATTTCTTGTGGAATCTATTCTTGCAAGTGGGTGTTTTAAATTTTGTTTTATCTTTGCCTTCTTCCTAGGAGTGTGTCTTTAGTTGCTTTTTACTATGGCACTATTGGAAGGGGAACATATTATTGTATCATTCAAATTTTTTTCCATTGTAGCCTTGTTGGCAATTCTTTGGTGTTTAATAATTTTAATTTTCTGGTTTTAAGACCTATTTTTGAACTTTCATATTGAATACTCACTTACTTTTGAACATTCACATTGGCTCACCGATCTTGGCCCCAGATGAAGTATATACACATACAAATTCTACCACAAATAATACTTTTAGACAATGCCAAAAATTCGGCCTTTATATAATGTTTGGTATATTAGTTCATTTTTAACATCTTTTCAAAACTTGTTTTGTGGCTGACATTATGCTAGGCACAGGACGCAGAGACAAAGGTTGTGGTCTGTGCCTGAAAGAACTTATGGGTAAGGGGGGCAGAATTGGTATAAGAAATCATTAAAATTAAGTGTGGTTCATGAATAAAAGGAGTGTGTAAGGTAGAAGAGGAGCTCATGGGGGAAGCTAGTGGTTCTGCTTGGTTGTAAGGGTAGGGGATGGGATCTGAGGCGATTCTATAATCTGAATGGGATTCAAACCACGAGTAAGATTCCAACAGTCACTCACACAGGGACAAGGATGAAAGCAGTGAACTGGACAGGAACTAGCATAGCAGTACTGTGACCTGCAAGTTCTTTGGTCATGACTGTGCATGGGCTGTGACTGAAGTCACTCCACATGATGGGAAGGATACGTGGTGAGGAAGAGGTGAGGGGATTGTCAGTGGAGTAGAATAGCTCATCGCGTGGGCATGGAAATTACTTAAATGGTAGGATACATGATGGGGAGAAACATGGGCTGGTGAGGTTTCCTCTAAAAAGAGGGAGAAAGAGCATTCAGTGAAGAGGCTGTAGATTTATGAGTGTATTATCAGCATGCCTGGGGGAAGTTTTAGATGGGAGAATTAAATAATAGAAGAGTATGTGAAGTGGAGGATTGTAGGGGGCATAGAGCTGGAAGGAAATCAGCATTTGAGAAAGAGATGAAACCAGAGACGTGTTTTTTGTTTCATTTCAATAAATGTTTATTGAGGTCTTACTGTATGCCATGCGCCACGCTTGCTCTTGGGAAACAAGACTTATAAGGCAGCTAAGGAGCCACAGGGGTATGTACGTGGAAAGGTAAATAGCCCATGTCTCTGTGATCTCAACACAAGAAACTAAGCCTGTAAAGAGCAGCGCTTTCAGGTTTTCGCGAATGACTTTTCTAAAGTAGATCTTGATATATACAGTAAGTCCTCACTTCACATTGTCAGTAAGTTCTTGGGAACTGGAACATTAAGCGAAAAGATTTATAATGAAACCAACTTTACTGTAGATTATGAACAGAAACAAGAGTTAGGTTCCTATGGCATATTTCTCATCACAAAATCATCACCAAACTTCTAAATAAAGATCTAAAACACTTCTAATATTAAAAATTGGAATAAATGTGAGCTCCAAATACCTTTAAGAAAAATGGATAAAAACAAGTCAGATTAACATTTTCCACCCTGCTGATTCCTGTTCAGGGTCTGGAGTGGCTGGAGCCTCTCTCAGCAGTCAGAGAGCAAGGTAGGACTCACCCGGGGCAGGACGCACTTTCATCTCAGGAAACATTACACACACTCACACTCAGAATGGGACCATTTTACATGCCAATGAACATGCACATTCTTGGAATGTGGGAGTACACTAGAGTACCCAGAGAAAACCCATGCGGATATGGGAGAATGTGCAGTCTCCACACAGACAGTGACCCTGGTCGGGAATTGATTCCCCCCGCCCTCATCAACGTTATAACAAAACAACTTTGAACAAAACGACATTATTGAGGATATACTGTGTTTACCAGTTAATCAAATGAAATCTACTGTATTCATTTAAAATTTTCTATTTTTCATCATTCATTATTATCCATTAATTACAATATGGTACCACCACATGGAGCAATTTATCATGTGTTCAAATAACATTTATTGACACGAGATATGTTCATGATATCATGATATGATTTTAAAGTAAAAAAAAACTTTTGAAATTATATATACAACAAAATCCTAGTTTTATGAATGTGTGTGTGTGTGTAAGTGAGAGAGAGAGAGAGAGAGAGAGTTGTCAAATATGGGCTGGTGAGGTTTCCTTTAAAAAGAGGTGGAAGGAGCATTTAGTGAAGAGGCTGAAGATTTATGAGTTGTCAGCATTATCTCTGGGTCATGAGATTAGAAGGATGTTTATTTTCTTCATCTTCCAAGTGTTCTAAAATGCATATGTATTATATAAGCAATTTATCATCAGAGAATACTGTTTAAAATACTTTCCCTAGACATGCATATTACTCTTTTTAATTTTATATAGCATTTATAGTAAAAATTAAAACCCTAATAGACTTTCTTCTATCACATGGTAACTTTCTAGCCATTCTTCCTTTTTTGGTCACTGCTTATTCCTAGGAATTCCTGTCTGACACCATTTCTAGCTTTATGTTGCTGAAGGAGATGGCTCACAGTTCACTGATCTCAGTTCACTGATGAACAAAACCCTATCCCACACCTCCACCATAGGCTTTTATCTTTGTATTCTCTACCTATTCCTCTGTACACAATGTTGAGCTTTGTCGATTTGTCTCTTTGCTGTTTATATCTTTATGGTCACTATTTTCCATTTCAGTACCCTTTCAATTTTGTTTTATTTGTGATTATCGATCTTATTCTCTTTTCTGGTGAAATGTTTATTCTAACCCACATCTGCAAGCCATTCATAGCACTACCTGGATACAGTTAAACATTTCAATGAATGCGAGTCTTTAAGAATATATTCCTTTAGTATCTGTAGGTTTATCTTTGTAGTCTCTTTAAAAGAAAGAGCAACATGTGAATGCAAAAATGTCATCCAAAAAAAGCATATCCATCTGTCTCTGAAGGCTTATTCAAGGGACATTTCGTGGGTGAGTGTGATTGTTTTCTTCTAAGGTAATTCAGAGGGTATCAGTGAATGTCTAACATACCTAATTTTCCTTTTTTAAACCGTTTTGGAGGTAACGGTTAGTAAATCATGTAACCCTTTTCTGAAATAAGTTTATTCTGCCTCTGCACATTCTCGGAATTATGAACTCCACCTGTGAATAAAGCAGGATTTGTGCTTTATTGTTTCTACCATTATTTCTGTGAGTTCCAAGTTTCAGAATTTGATGGAGAGACATATATATGCTTACCCTATTCCTTTTGACTCTAATTTCATAGACTTGGATTACTCCCTTTCACTTTTCCTCCTTTAGGACAGAGTAATTGGAAGTTGTTTTACTTGCCCCTTGAAGTATCCCTCCCTGTGCTTTTCTTAGCTCAAGGATTGCTTTGTTGAGTGCGTTACCAAAACTCTGCTTTTTCTCCAGGCCTACATGTATGATAATATCACTACATACTCTGTTTTAGTTTCTATATTCTTTCTTCTGGTATCACAGAGCTTTTGACTGCAGTTTTGTTTTGGATCAATGTCCTCAGTTGTAAGGAACAATGGAGTCAGGACATAATCTTCAGATATGCTGTGTGGGCCACATCCTTGGGGAAGTTAGTTGTAGAGATAATCCAAAATAGCCGCCAATGCCGAAATAATCATTTGGTAATGATTTTGGAGTGTATCCTGTTATGTATGTATATTTAACTGAGAAAAACAATTGCTTTGTTTCGCTTACGTGTATGAGAGCTGATGGAAGGAAAGAAAAAGTGAAAATACTTTGCTGGAGGATGGGAAAAACCAGTGTGGGATTAAATGATTGCTGTAGGTAATCCCCAAAGTAAATTAATCCATATGAATAATCCAACATGTGTAATTAGCTTTGAGGGTAGCTCTGCTTTCCTTAGGTTTAAAAAAGGTGAGTAGAGAAGCCCTCAGGTCAAGTTACAAAAAAAAGTAATCAAAAAGGAAAATGGTTTCTTCAGGAGAAACAAAAAGAACTTGAGTTTGGTTTTACCTCCCTCCCTCTCTCTCTCTCTTCCTTTTTCACCTGGCTGTATCTCCTGAGCCTCCATACTGCTCTGCTATACCACTTACCCATTACGGCATTTTGCTGTGTTTACATCTCTTGTCTTCTCATTAGTCTGTAGGTGATATGAAGGAAAACTCTACATTCCATTCATATCTTAGACTGTGCCTTATGTATAATTAGTCCTCAACAAATGTAAATATATATTTTGTATTAATTAATAATGATTTTTATTCTCTAATAATATGAAGTAGTATTATGCAAAATATGTTAAATAATTGCGCTCTTGGAAATAAGTTTCCATTAGAGAAATAAAGATAAAAGACAAAAACATATTTTCTAGACCGCAAGGGTAACATAGTGTAATAGATTATCAAAGAAGGTGAAACCTCCATCCCTGGAGATCCTTAAAAATTGGACAGAGAAAACATCTGTGAGAGTAACTGAAGCTTTAAACCTGTCTTGAGGCAAGTAGACAGACAAATGGTTCTGTGATTTTTTTTGATTCCTCGGCCTGGAGAAGAGAAGACTGAGGGGTAAGACATTAAAACTGAGTCAAATATGGAAAACAGCTATTATTGCTTCCATAGGAAAACCAGTCGAAGGAGATTAACCTATAGTCTTAGAGATTTTCGTTACATTTATAGTTAGGAATTTTAAGACACAGGTTGTGAAAATCCTGTGGAAGTATTCAAAGTAAAAGATTGATTTGTGTGGATGTGGAGTCAGCTCTATGATTCTGTTGCAGTAAAAATATTTTTTCTATTACTTGGAATAGAGAGAATTGTTCAATACATTGTATTCAGTGTATAGCATTCTCTTTGGAAAGACAGCTTCTAAAAGTAGTATTTTAAAACACTAAGCATCATCACTATTTCATGGATAGGAGGGAAGAACAGAGATAACAGGTGTGAAATTCTTCTTATCTAAATACCTGTACAGAGTTGTATTATTAAATCATAGCCAATGTATGAAGAAAAGTCTGTGACAGAGCTCTACTCTGCTGGGTCAGCCTTGTTTTAGCCACTAAACCTTTTCTCAATGAAAATGTGGATTGCAGGGAAAGGGGCCACAAAAATCCTATCAATACAAAGGGAACCAAAAAACTTATTAAAAACAATCTTCATTATGTATTCGATTGTAATTTCTGCATTCAGCCACACGATGTCACAATTGGATTTTGATTTTCACTGTGTGTTTTTCTCAAATACAGATGAAGGCATTTTCAAAGCAGGAGCAGAGAGATCTGAAACACGGGGGGCAGCAGAAGTCCAAGAAGATGAAGATACTCAAGTTGAGATTCCAGTCGATCAGGTAATCTTTGTGCCTTTAAGATTATGCACACATCAATTACCACTATTTTTCTCTCAAGTTTCGTGGTATCTGCTCCATGCTGTTCCTTTGCATATGTTAGCTAAACCATCTCAGGTGTGAAGTGGCTGAATGACCTTTAAAACAAAACAAAACACCTTCAATTCTTCCTAGTATTTTTACAAAGAATAGCCATTTGCAGAGTCTTTTTTAAATTATTATGGAAAATGATATGTCTTTAATAAACAGCATTGAAGAATAATGTGGATTGGAGTTAGATATGAGATATAAAGAGGTAGAAAGCTAGACACACACACAAAAAAAGTATTGGCTTGGCGTTTTATCTACAAAAAACAATCCTCCATTTAGAAAAGTAGGGTTGTCTTGTTTTGTTTTGTTTTTAAATACCCTTATATTCTCTCATTTACGGTCCTTGAAATTGTGGTAGAATTTTTTTTTTCTTAAAGAAATTGCTTATATAAATGCTACTTGAATTTTTGCTATGTGTGTATTGATTTTATTTCTTAGGCCAATGGAACACGGTACTGTGCGTGCGTGTGTGTGTGTGTGTGTGTGTGTAAGCACATGCTTATAGAAGAGACTAAGGTATTAATTCTAGCTAAATGATGCCAGAATAAAAGTAAGTAAGGCTTTTTAATACAATTTAACCAGGTTTCTTACAATTCTAAGTGGAGGATGGGAATTTAGGTGAGGAGGGAAAATCATAATCCCAGGCTCAAGGGAATGAGAAGTCACTAGAAATTGCCACTTGTCCTCTATTATGTGATATTTCCTTTACAAAAAGCAAATTTCGTAATCCAGCAAATTTTATAGATGATCTTCTCAGCTGTGTCTGTCTTAACAGTGTGGTAGTGCAATTGCCGCTTGATTATTTCACTGGCATTTTCTGGAAGCATCACCTTCCTGATGAAAAGCCTAATGTGTTAAAAATCACACAGATTTCAAAAATCCAATTTATTATCCAAGATTAGCTACAACTAATAATTTTTCATAAACTTCAGTTATAGGTATTTTTCCTGAGGGAAAATAGAATTTTGTCTTCTGCAAAACTAATTTAATTAAATATCATAAGACAAAGAAGAGTAACCGTCATATATCTACAACACCTAGTAGCTGCCAAAACCAGACTAATTTATATTCCAAAGTCACCAAATATCAAGAGAAAATCATAGTGTTATTACCCAAGGAAAAATCTTTTTGTTTATCACTTAACAAGTTGTGAAATCTGTGATAGGTATTTCTTTACCTATAAGTTTGATGATCACAGGAATGGCAGTGGGCAGGAGGCCTTGATCCCTGATAACAGTTGAGCAGCCTTGGATAAGTGTCCACAAAGCTTAATTTCTTATTTGTCTGGAGAGTGCTAGCTTATTAAAATACAGGTATGCTGGAGAGATTGATTAGACAGATTGGTAAAAGCTGGGCAATATCAACAAATTGATGTCATTTTAAAGGAAATGAAACCAAGCAACAAAAGGCAAGAATTACTTTCTTTTTGATCCTATTAGTAATAGAGTTGGGATTGTCTAACTCATGAGGTTGGCAGGAGCTGCTTATCAGTTTAAAGGTTAGTATCATTCTCTCTATGGTCTGGTGACCTTTTTGCTCTATATCCTAAGCAGCAATGTTATAAATATTGTCAAAAACCAAGTGAGAATGTGGAAAAATTATTGTAAAGTTTCACTATAGTAATCTTCATATAGTAATCTTCAACTCTGAGGACATGCCCTCATGGCGATCTTCATTGAACAATAGCTACTGTCTATTAAGTACCTGCTGAGTGCCAGGCACTTTACTAGGCACTTTTATCTGATTTAATTGTGATGACAATGCTGTGAGATAGATCTTATCATTCACACTTCATACAGAGGAAGAAAGTGAGCTCACGTGGGTGAAATTACTTGCCCAGCGTTGTACAGTCAAAAAAAGGAGTTGAGATTTACAAGCAGGTGTGTCTAACTTCGAAGCACATGAGCGATTTAGGGGAACAGTATTAAATATAAAATAAAACAAAACAAAACAAACAAACAAACAAAATCCAACAAATTATTAACCCAGGGAAGGAAAAAAATCCTGCATAAAAGGGAAATGGAGTCACCCTATACTGCTTGGCTCTGCTCTAAACAATACTTTACACACACCGCCTTTAGGGCCATTCCTAGTTAAACGTCTCTGAACTGGTTTCCTATCACCTAAATTGTTCATGTTGTAACTTTAATTAAAGGACCAAGAAGAAGAATGTGTGTGTGTGTATGTGTGTGTGTGTGCGTGCGCGCACGTGTGTAAAATATGTGCAAATTGGCCAAGTAATTTACCTATGCTTGAAAAGCAGATCAAGTTTTAGAAGTAAATATCAAGGCCTCTGTTGGGAGATAATTCTCTATGGAGCTCTTGTGTTTCCCCATATCTTGTGAGCAGAGGCGCTGACTGTCTGTGTACATTCTGGACTATCTTTTCAAGAATGTTTGTGTGGTGAACAGCCTTGAAGACAGAGATAGTAACTTCCTCTGGAGCAGTCATTCTCAACTGGCGGCAATTTTGCCTCCATGGGGGATATTTGGCAATTTCTGGGGACATTTTTGATTGCTATTACTAAAGGCTATTAACTGATTGCTACTGAGGGTAGCAGCCAGGGGTGCTGCTAAAATATATTGTAATGTACACGACAGCCCTCAAACACACACAAAATTATCCAGTCCAAAGTGTCAGTAGGGTTGATACTGAGAAACCCTGCTGTGGAACAAACTCTAGGTTTGTTCATTGTCCAGTCTAATAAAGACAATGTCTCCGTATGTTACAAAATTTAGGTTTATTACTCTCGATAGAAGATTTGTTGCCATTGAATTGTGTCCTCAAAACTAGTTAAAATGGTAAATTTTAAGTTATATATATTTTACCACAACAAAAATATTTGGAAAAAAAATTTAGATTCTTTAAACATCAGGTTCTTCCCCTGAAATACAAGCCACTGTGTGTATCAGTTAGCCCCCTTCACAAACCCCTAAGGAATGGGGCCTTGGTGAGTGGGTATAAGTGGTGATACTCTAGGTACTGACATTGCTGTGAGCAACCAAGTCCTTTGTCTCTGATCCAAGAGTCACATGGCTTCTGCCAGCATCCATGAGACTGTGGCAGGATAATGTGTTAGCTTGCAAGTAGGGTAAAATTTGAGACCTTTCATAGTCTTTGATAGCCTCTACTGGCATCAGCTAGCATGTGCGTTTGTGTGTGTATAATGGAACACTATGGACAGATTCTAGCCAGAAAAGAGACTGAATTCTGTCCCAAGGTCCAGACTTTTTCATTTTTGAGATGAGTTAATATCTTCAAACTCATGGGAAACTGAAGAATGTCACATTATTTTATGTATTCGGAAAAACCAGAACAAATATCTTTTCTTAGGAGTTTAAGTGTAATAAGAATTTGGTACT
>NW_011888803.1:15713890-15714452 GCF_000151845.1 Pteropus vampyrus
CTTCAAACTCATGGGAAACTGAAGAATGTCACATTATTTTATGTATTCGGAAAAACCAGAACAAATATCTTTTCTTAGGAGTTTAAGTGTAATAAGAATTTGGTACTCTTTTAAAAGTTAAATTTTTTTGCGTGCACATTCCAAATCAATCTGGCTGTCCATAAGCAGTGGAACAAGTACCTGATTAACTAATACCTGTGGTTATACCCTGGCACTGACTACTCATGTGTCAGTATGCTCCATTTATAAAATGGAGCTTTTCCAAGCTAAGGAGGCAAGAAATGAGCCCGTTCCATTATAGTTAAGTAAATTACCCACTAGCAAGTGAGAATCAGGCAGGGGAATCTATCATCTCAGAAACGCAGGCAAATAAATACCTATAAAACAGGCAAATAAATAATTATGTTTTAGATTTTGTTCCATTTGACAGAAAAGAGCAGAAGATAGGGATAATAACTTTAGAGTGGTTTTGGATTGTTTTATAGCTTTCTCCATTAGTTTGTAGCAGATTTTGATTAGTAAAATAATGAGAATTACAAAATGTTTTTATGCTAAGTAGTTT
>NW_011888803.1:15714502-15750699 GCF_000151845.1 Pteropus vampyrus
TTTTTTTTTCATTCTAATTGTACATAGAATTATAGAGATTCTTTTAATTGGTGACATCTCAAATTTGATAATATACATTTCCTGATTTTATTGTTCAAATTTAGATATTATTTATTAATTTTATCTCTAATTACTATGAAAGTTGATTATTTAGATCTCTTACCAACTCCTTCCCACCCCTCCTCCCCAATAAGGCCACATGCACACAAAACTAACAACACACCCATATGTTTCCCCTTCTTTCTTTCCATAATTTTTTATTTTTCAATTACAGTTGACATTCAATATTATTTTATGTTAGTTTCAGATGTACAGCATAGTGACTAGACATTTACATAATTTACAAAGCAATCTCCCAATAAGTCTAGTATCCACTTGACACCATACATAGTTATTACAATATTATTGACTATGTTCCCTATGCTGTACTTTACATGCCCATGACTGTTTATAACTACCAATTTGTACTTCTTAATCCTTCACTTTTTTCACCCAGCCCCTTAACACCCCTCCCATCTAGCAACCATCAGTTTGTTGTATGTATCTATGAGCCGATTTCTGTTTTGTTTGTTTATTTTGTTCTTTAGAGGTCACGTATAAGTGGAATCATCTGGCATTTATCTTTCTCTGACTTATTTCACTTAGCGTGATACCCTCTAGATCTGTCCATGTTGTTGCAAATGGTAAGAGCCCATTTTTTTTATGGCTGAGTAATATTCCATTGTATAAATGTACCACCTCTTCTTTATCCAATCATCTATTGATGGGTATTTAGGTTGCTTCTGTATTTTGGCTATTGTAAATAGTGCTTCAGTGAACATAGAAGTGCATATATCTTTTTGAATTGTGTTTTGTATTTTTTTGGAAGAATACCCAGCAGAGGAATTGCTGGGTCATAAGGTAGTTCTATTTTTAATTTTTTGAGGAACTTCCAAACTGTTTTCCATAGTGGCTATATCAATTTGCAATCCCACCAACAGTGTACGAACAGTTCACTTTTCTTCACATCCTCACCAAAACTTGTTATTTTTTGATTTGTTGATGATAGCCATTCTGATAGGTGTGAGGCAACGTCTCATGTGGTTTTAATTTACATTTCTCTGTTGATTAGTGACATTGAGCATCTTTTCATACATCTATTGGGCTATCTGTATGTCCTCTTTAAAATCTACTCATTCCTCTGCCTATTTTTCAATTGGATTGGGGTGTGTGTGCGTGTGTGCGTGTGTGTGTGTGTGTGTGTGTGAGTGTGTGTGTGTCTTAAGTTCTATGAGTTCTTTATAAATCTTGGCTATAAATCCCTTATTGGATGTTTATCTTCTCCTATTCAGTAGGTTGTCTTTTTGTTTAGTTGATAGTTCCCTTGGCTGTGCAAAAACATTTTTAGTTTGATGTAATACCATTTGTTTATTTTTTCTTTTGTTTCTCTTTTCCAAGGAGATATATCAGAAAAAAAAATATTACTAAGAGCAGTGTCAGAGAGTTTACAACCTTTGTTTTCTTCCAAGAGTCTTATGGTTTTGGGTCTTATGTTTAAGTCATTAATCTATTTTGAGTTTATTCTTGTATATGGTGTAAGAAGGTGGTCTAGTTTCATTTTTTTACATATACCTATCCAGCTTTCCCAACACCATTTATTGAATAGACTGTCTTTATCTCGTATATTTTTCTATTATAATTTTATAATAATTTTTAGCTAATTTAATATATACATTATTTTTGCTGTGTAAGTATTCTTATTAGCTGAGCCATATAGTGTACTTTGGTTGCATTTCCTTTCATTTGTAATCTCTTTTTTCCTCCCCTCTATTTTAATAATTGCCTATTTTTTTTTCATTTGCTTAGTTTTTTGTGTAGTTATTACCAAGCCATCTCCAAACTCTGCTCGATGTTGATCTCCTCTTGGTATATCCAAACATATACACTGATAATGAAATCTCAATTTCATTTTTTAAGCTTTTTGATCATCTTCCTCAAGCTGGTTGGCTGTTCTCTGGATCTGCTTTTCAGGGTTATCCTGGCATTTTTCTTCACCATTCTTTTGGGAATTTCTCTTGCTTCTCTAGTGCATGGATCCCCTATTTCTTGGATTCTACATTTTCTTCTTCTTTGACTGTATCTTTTTTGTAGAACTCACCTCTAGGAGCTCCACAAGAAAAGCTTCGTGAAAGACAAATTTTTTTGAAACTTTGCATGTCTGAAAATGTCTTTTTCCTCTGCTCATACTTGACTGTAAGTATGGCTAGGGACAAAATACTAGGTTAGGTATAATTTCTCTCAGAATTTTGAAAGCATTGCTCAACTGTCCTTCCCATTCAGAATGGTGGTTGGGAAAATTCGGTGCCATTCTGTTTCCTGAGCCTTCATAAATATTCTTTTGTTCCCTGTCTGGAAGCTTTTAGGCTCATTTTTTTTCTTTTTGGTATTCTGAAAATTTCCAATTGCGTGCCTTGGTGCAAATTATTTTGCTTATCAAACTGGATGCTCAATGGGCTTTTTTATTCTGGAAACATTTGTTTTTTTAATTCTTAAAAAATTTTTTTTGAATTATTTCTTTGATAATTTCCTTCTCTTTCATTTCTCTACTCTTTCCAAAACAACAAGTATTTAGATATAGGCCCTCCTAGACTCATCCTACACTTGCTTCTCCTACTTTCCATCTCTATTGATTTCTTTTTCTATTTTTTCAACTTTTTTTTAAATCAAAAAGCCTCAGTGTTAATCTTCCATCTGTTGATTTTTTGCTGGTCATGATATTTTTAATTTCTAAGAGTTCTTTTATATTCTCTGAATGTCCCTTTTTATAGCCTCCTGTTCTTATTTTATGGTTGTAATATCTTTCCTTAACTCCCCAAAGATTAATTGATTATTTTATTTTATTTTATTTTAATTTAATTTATTTTTTAGGCAAGGCAACCCTTGGTTGACCTCACTGATTACAAGGGCCTTGTCAGTTTACAATCCTTTATTTTTTTTTAAATTTTTTATGCCTACAGCACCTGATCTTCCTAAGTGGTCTCCCATCCAAGTACTAACCAGGCCCAACCCTGCTTAGCTTCCGAGATCAGACAGGATGGGGCTTGTTCAGGGTGGCATGGCCATAGACTAATCGATTATTTTAAACTTTCTTTTCCTGTATTAGTTTTGTTTCTTCTGAACTTTTTTTTTCCATTTTTATGTTTTGATATCTTTTATGTTTCATTTTTATGTTTTGATCTCTTTTATGTTTCATTTTTATGTTTTGATCTCTTTTTTTTTTTTCATTTTTATGTTTTGATTAGAGGCTTTCCTTGGCTCACTGGGTAGATTTTTTTTAAAAAAACAAATTGAAAGATTTTGACATGTAACATTATATAAAATGTCTGGTTAGATTTTAGAGCAAAGCATTAAGGAAACTCTGCATGCACAGGTAGGGATCCTCAGGTTGGCGCATTTCATTGTAAGGTGATTGGTCCTTGCAGTTTCATTGGCAGAACTCCAATTTCAGTATTTGTGTTCTTTTGGATTGGTCTGTTTCCTTTGATTGGAATCTTTCATCCACTTCCTTTAATGATGAAACCTGGCTGTCAGCATTTGGGTCTTCTGCCTGTAGGAAGAGGAATAAAGAAGTTTATTCCTCTTGTTTTCAGTACAGTACCTTGTACTTAAGTCTAGCTTCCCTATAGTTTAACTTTTAACCTATTTCCCGTTTGTCTAGAGAATACTTGCCAGCGGCGCTTGCAGCTGCAGCATTTACCCCAAGATAACTCTCGGATTACAGTCCTAACTTTACCCCCAAAGTTTGCCGCAAAATATTTCACTTTTATTATTATTTTCAAATCGCTCTAGTATATCCATAATCTTTGGAAACAAGTGACATCATTCCATTTATAGCATTCTGTTTTTAGTAGTGGTATGTCCACTTATAAAATATAGTAATTCTCAATCTCCGAAAATGTCAAATCCTAGAAAACGTAGCATTCCTACGTGTGATGTTAACATTGTTCTCGAACAGTTGTTAGCCGAGGATTCATTTGATGAATCTGATTTCTGTTACATTAGGATTAGAGACAAGTTCTGTTTAGAAATAACTCCAAGAACAGTTTTTATATTTTATTTTCACATTAAAAACCAGTCAGATTTGCTTCAGCCTCAAAGAGCGTGTTTATGTAAAATAAAATTAATGCTAGCAGCAAGCTGCACTTTTTTTTTCTAAACCTATTCCATCTGTGTGGAGGGCCACTAGACCTGCACTGCCTTCCCTGAACTGAGAGAAATTATGCACAAACAATATTTTCACAATTCTTCATTTTCAAGTCATATCCTCTTAGTGAATCATATTCATGTTTGGTTCTATAAGCATCACACACAACTGGAAGAGTGAAGATGAGGATGATCTGGCTTCTTAATTTCCATGTGCTTCATCAACAAGACTTTCTGTGATATCACATTTTATAGATTTGTGTTTAATTGACAGAAGTGGCGTTAAAACATTTAAGTGTAGCTTTGAGAGGTTTCTGATGTAATGAAAGAAAATTAATATTTACTTCTAAAGTGAGAAAACTTAATGGAGAATTTTTTTTTTCTTGTGATCACTAAATACTCTCGTGCTGTCTAATATTTTTCCAATGTATTATAGCTTTTAATTTGGATGTTGCAGGAACTTGCGGAGTTTGAGTTGGCCTGGGTGAGCCAGTTCAGCAGGTGGCTGGCCCCGGCTTTACAGGGGCACATCTGTGAATATAGTCACTCTTTTTGTAGGTCATTGTTCTTCAAACTATATCTAAACCTCCCACACCCCACCTGTGAAAGTAAACCTCTGAAAGCCGAAAACAGGAAGCAGTACTTTGTTATCATGAAAAATTGAAACTGATAATTTCAAAACACTTTATTCAACTTGGGTAGAAGATGATTTTTAGTTTCCATGGGAACAGAAATAAAATCAAGTGCAGTAACTTCTGTACTTTCAACATGTATGCCTGAACACCTTCTGCCAAACCCTGTAACAAATCCTTACTCTTACCAGATTTCAAATGTAGTAATTGTTACATGGAAAAGTGGATATCTAAGGTAGTCTTTTTTTTTTTTTTTTTTTGGTTCTGATTTCCAGTTTCTAGGTCTAGCACATTTTAGAGAGGGAGACCTGATAGGTAGGAATAGGAAGGAGAATAGGTTGGGTAGGTAGGATATCTTGACTAGAAAGTGCAAACTTGTGTTGTTATTTCAGATAGGAAAGATCTTAAATATTAAAATATATTCCTCGGGGAATTCTGATGTAAATATAAGAAAAATCAACATTTACTTAAATGTGGGTGAAACATTAGCTTTGTGCTGTATTTATATGCCTTTACCATTTCTAATTTTGGGGGGTCACTGTTACTGTCAGAGATGTGAGTTTAAAGGGTAAATCATTTGAGCAGCCCTATCTATCTGTGAAAATACCTTAGAAATAATTGATGCTTTCAATATTTTGTGGCTTATTTTCATGTGATTTCCATATTCCATCTTCTTTCCTCTTATCATTCATGAATCCTGAGTTAGCCTCAGTAACTGCATGCATATTCTCTAGAAAACCTAAATACTTCTGATTTCCCCTGAGCTGTCCCCACAAGGATATAGCCAGCGACAGTAGCTACCAGACCTTTTCTGTCTTGCCATATAAACCACCCATTTTCTCAGAATGTCTGTCACCAAATAAATAGTAAGATATCCACGTAGGCAAACTCAGGCAAAAGCGCCTGAAATGCCAACGCTGGTGTTACACCAGAATAATCTGGTGTAACTTTTCTAATATTAACAGCAAATTGCTTATTAATAATAATGTACTTTTAAAAGGTAAATGTCTCAAAAAGGGAAAAGACCTCCTAAAGCTTTCATAAAAACCTTTATATTTAAGGATACATATTATTTGTAATTATACATATATTCTGTAATGTGTCTGTTAGCTGTACTTTGATGCTCTTGATGTCAGAGAGGGTGTGAGACTGGAATCATCTAGGTGACGTCTGCGCTCACTGTTGTACTATTATGTAGTTCAGTTTAGTGAGTATATAGGATAGAGTGGAATGAATACCCTTTCTTGACTCCAGTGAAACATAAGAATTGTGCTTTTTTATAAAATATACTATTGCACAATTACTCATAGACGTGAATTGCTCGTAAAATTTCAGGATGAATGTACTCTTTGGAGACACAATTTCTACCTGAAAATTGGTTTTGTTCAAATTTTTTAGTCACAAACTGACTAAAATTTGACATAAATGTCAGGGCAGAAAACTTTAAGCATAGGTAAAAATATCTTCCTGATTCACTGCCTTTGCAATGATGTGTTTCCTTTTTATACCGTGACTCTTACTAAACAGTGGCATGGTGATGTAATTAGAATAAATCTAGTAGCACTGTCTTTATGTCTAGACATCATTCTGTCAACAACCAATCCTATTTTCTCCCAGCTTTCAATAAAATTGATATTTCTTAAGATAAAAATACAATCTTCATTTAGAGGCATTATTTCAAGGCATTATTACAATTAGAAATTTTAACCAAAATGCTTTTTTGAAGTGGTATATTTGTGGCCATCCTGTTTTATGTGTGGTTTAGAGCCTTACCATGACAAGTGTTATCTGAGGATTAGCAACGCCTGAGAGCTATTAGAAATGCAGAGTTTCAGAACTGTTGACTCAGAATTTGCATTTAACAGAATCCCCAGATGATGGAGAAGCACTGCCTTAAAGGATACTAGGCTGGAAGGAGCTCTTTAAGGTGTATTGAGTTTGGGATATTGTTCTATACATTATCTTGGGAAAGTAGTTATTACAATCAAGTGATCAAAAAGAGTTCCTCTGTTAATTTTGGACAAGTCTATGGGATTTAGAAAACTTTACCTAACTCTTTGAGTTTCTTTATCTGTGAATTCGGATAATAACAGTATTTACCTCAAATAATTGTTATGAGGTTAGTTTAAATATGATTATGCATGCGAGGTGTATAGGGCATAGTACCAAGTACCTGGAAAGTTTGCAATAGATATGAGCCTGCCATCATCATCTGTACTTTCCTGTGGCGCATGTTATGCTGGCTTTTATCTGTGGGAGGCACATTATATTTAAGACAACTATTGATATAGTACTGTGGTTAATATGGCTATGGACACGAAGATGAATAAGAAAGAGTCCTTTTCTCTAGGTACTTCCATAGAACCAAGGCTCATGTTTCATAACTGTGCACTGTGATTTGAGTGCACTAAAGGAATTTGACAGGTGTGATGAGGGCATAGCTGCCTGAGGGAGCGAGAAGGCTTGCAAGGTAAGGCGGGTTGGGTCTAATAGAGGGGAAAAAAAGGGCATTCTGGGTAAAGTATAAAAAACAGAATGAATAATATAGTATGGAGCAGGGGCACTGGCCAAGGCTCTTTTCAGTTTCTTCCACAGAGGACACATCCTTTCCCTGCTTCTCCAGGTAGTACTGCTCTCTGAGAAGGGCTGGGTTTGGCCATCCTGCACTGCCACAACCAGCCAGCCCTTTCCTCTTTATGAGGAAGCCGACTTCCCCAGTCTGTGCTGAAGGGCTTCTTAAGGAAATAGGGGAGAGGAGAGAGAGGGAGAGAGAGGAAAGAGGAATATAAATATGAACGTGTGTAGTGGGGGAGGAGGGTGGTTGGTGAGGGAAGATAATGGTATGTGATTGAAGGGCTGCTGCAGCAAAATACCACAGACTGGTTGGCTTGAACGATGGAAATTTATCTTCTCATCGTCTGGAGGCTGGAAGTCTGAGATTAAGATGTCCTCAGAATGGGTGTTTTCTAAGATCTCTCTTCCTGGCTTATAAATGGTGTTTTCTCCCTATGTCTTCACGTAGTCTTTACTCTGTGCATGTCTGCGTCCTAATCTCTTTTTCTTATAAGGACATCACTCATATTGGATTAAGGCCCACTCTAATGACCTCATTTTTAACTTAATTATCTCTTTAAAGTCAGGTTTCACATTCTGAGGTACTTACTGAAAGTCAGGACTTCAACATATAAATTATGAGGGGACACAATTCAACTCCAAACAGTGAGGAAAAGGGGTTTGTCTTTGATTTGATGCTGTCTTATAGCATCAAAGAATAATATTCAGGGAACAGAGTCAGCTCTTAGAGTGCATATCTGAAAAGGAGAGGATTAGCAATTAGAAAGGAGAGAAGCAGAAACATGGACTCCAACTCAGCCCAGCCAGTCCCTCTGCCTCATTTGTCCATTAGTCGTATATTAGGGGTAGGGTTTACCAAGTGACTTATTAGGTTACCATGGTGACCAATTTATAAACAGCCAGGACCATTGTCTTTCAATTTGAAATCTTTATTTTATTTTTTTATGATGCAGGTAAAATATCACTCACTGGTCATATACTCCGTGGCAAGTTGCTTGACTTTCCTTCAGGCTCAGTTTCCTACTCTTTACGGTGGGGATCATCATGCCACCCTACCTCATAGGAAGATGTAGTTAGAAAATAGATATGAAAATACTTTTAGAAGCATAATATGCCACTTAAATGTCTGTTTAATTATTTAATTATTATACCCCTAACTGGCTGCTGCCAGCCTGCCGTTCCAGCTGAAGACAAAGTTCTGTGTTACCTAAATCCATATACTAATTTATGGAAGTTTGTTTGGTGTCTCTTTCTGGCACATTTGTATTACTTTTGAGCGTGGACAGCAGTTCAGAAACAAACAAAAGAAAGCTATTGGATGATCGATTTGTTGTGAAAAATGCATGCCAGGGAATTCAGAAGCCGAGAATAAAGAACTAAGACCAATGATAATTAGTAATCACATCATGTAGATCACACCTATCAATTTAGTGGACCAGAGGCTGAACATCAGCCAGCATTTTAACTGTGTTAACTGATAAGGGCAAGACAATTGCTAAGTGTTTCAATATTATTTTTTTGTTTGTTTACGTGAGATTTAAAAAGGGATACTGCTTTAAGTCGCCCAGTAGTTTACAATTTCATTAGTGTAAAAACTGTACCATAATATTTAATCAGGCAACCTCTCAACTTCTATTCAATGGCAAGAAAAATGGAGTGACAACAATAACAAACATATTTATATATATCTTGTTCAGTTTACACTTGTCTTTTATGTGTATGGTCTCATTTGGGCCTCACTGCAATCCTGTGAGGCCATTATTATCATCCAAAGGGGACTCTGAGACCTGGTGAGGTGAATTATCTGGCATGAAGCTGTAGCATAACCGCTTCCTTTGCACCAGACCGCAGATGCCTCATCCTACGCAGTATAAATTTTGCATTGCCAGTCCACATCCCCATTGCAGAGAACATCAGGAGACACCAATCTTGCACAGGAATGCCCAGTGACCTTCCTCAGTTATGAACGCTCTTTCTTGGGATCATGTGAGAACTGGCTTCTCTGCAGGAAGGGGAGGCGAAGTCATGTGTGGGAGCTCTGCTTCCCCTGACTGCAGAAAGGACAGTGTGATTGGACCTTGGAAAAAAGTTTTCTTCTTCCTATTTTTCTTCCTTCTTCTTCACTCCCTCAAACTAAATTTGCAATGTGTTACTCTTACTTTTTCCTTTGGTACCCCTGCTCTTTTCTCCTCACATTCCCCAACTCCTCCCTTTTGGTTGCTGTATCTACTTTTCTCAATCTAAATTGTTAACATTATCAGAATTTTCATAAGGTTTTTTTGAGGTGGGATTGGAACATGGGCTGCTATATACATGACGTTCCTTGCTCGATGAGCTAACACTAGTGTCCAGCCAGCTGTGACTGTCACCATTTCCCTGGGCAATCAGGCAGATTCAGCTAAATGGGCAGAGGCTGAGAACTACTTGGGGATTTTAAGGAAATTAAATAGTTGGAACTTTTTTTGGGGGGTAGGGGGGAGAGTGGAAGCACTTTATTAAAATATAATGTGGTTATCTAATAGTATTTTTCTAGCACTTTCTGTATTTCAATTCTAAGCAAGCTGCTATTCTCAGATTTCTTTGTTAGTTCATTCATTCAGCTTTCTCATTCATTCAACACCGCCATCGACCTACTACCGAGAGTCACCAGATATTTTGTGAAGGGAAACTTTATATACCTGAGACAAGGGAGGTAGCTTCCTAAGAGTCAAACTGTGGAATAAAGCAGGGAAATAATCTGAAGTTTATCGCTCAGTGAAGCAATGCATTCTGTGGGTGTCAGTAGACACAGAGAGGTGGCCAGCTAGCTGTACCTGGTGGTCAAGAGTTTGGGCATATAGCTTTCAAAAAAAAATTGAAATAAGATTCTCGTAACAGAATAAACTATTAACCATTTTAAAATATGCAGTCTTGTGACATTTAGTACACTCGCCATGTTGTGCAACGTTATCTCTGTCTAGTTCTACCTCTATCTCTATCATCACCCAAAAGGAAATCTCATTACCTATTCAGCTGTCACGCCCCATTCTCCCTTCTCCCTTCTCCCCTCTCCCTTCTCCCCAGGCCTTCCTGGCAACCACTAATCTGGCTTTTCATCTTTATAGATTTGCCTATCCTGAATGTTTCATATAAATGAAATCATATATGACTCTCCGTATCTGGTTTTGTGTATATAGCTCTTTAGCTCGTGGCCTGACTGTCAGGACAGAGCTGTTCTAGCTGTGAGAGAAGCGTAGTCGTGCCTGTGGCCATTGAAGAATCTCATTTACTCGAGCCAATTCTCCTTCGTGAGAGTCCCACTGCTATGGCTGGATGTCAGTTCTGGGTTGTGTGAGGGGTACCAGAAGCCTCTTTGACAGGTTTTCTCTAGTAAGAGAAGGAGAGAAAGAGGTTGAGGAAGTGCGCCACTCACTCACTTTGCCTCTTGTATTTCTCTTTATTCTAAAGAACAGCTCCCTCCCACCGGCGACGCCCACCCTCTTATAGAACAGAGTGCTCTTTTTCTTCTTTGCAGGCCTTCACCATGGTATAGATTTTATCTATGTGTGTGTGTGTATATGGGTGTAAGATCCAGTGTTCCTTCTGGGGTTGATTTGATTGATGTATACACTGGAAACATCTTTAATAATTTAATGCCTGCTTCAAAGGAGATTACACCAAAAAGCACATTGCTTTTCATTTATTCATTACAGATCTGTCATAGCAGCATTTTTTTTTTTTTTTTTGCTTCGAATCGTAGTGTCGTAATAATAATAAATTTTGTTCTACACTCAGGTTATTTTAAAGGATTATAAGCCTTTTAACTAATGTTACTGTCTTATTTAAATTGATCAAATTGATATTTCAGCACCATAATCTTGCATTTCTTAAAGCCGAGCTAATCAGATGTGGATTCATTTGAGGACTACTGAAATGGCTGTGCTGGGAAAGTCTAATAGAAATAATAGGATAAAAGCATAATCCTGTTTGTTAGTGGTGGTAGTGATAATAGCTAGCAAAGAGAACAGAACCTGAATTTAGGGCTGGGTGTCTCCTTCCCCTTAAAAAGAGATTAGGGTATTTACCATCCCTTTGCATTAAAAAGAGAAAAAGAAAGTATATGTGTTTGGGAATTGGGAGTGAAGAAAGTGGTAAAATGGGAAACACAAAACTAAAAACCAACACACAATCATTCTGTAGCTTTCAGGTATAAATCCAGATATCAAGAAAGTGAAAGAGACTTTTTCCCGTTTAGACAGAAGATAGTCACCTTAACAGACTTTAGCAACCTCTTGTAATATATGCCCAGAATGACAAGGAACATATTTAGATTTCTAAATGATAACAGTAAATTTTGATTTTTTTCTGTTACTGTTACTAAATGTTTTTTATTAAGAAATGGTATATAACTTCTCTTTAAAACCCAAACCGAAAGTTGCTATGAATAGGTAAGTTTGGGCAGAGTAAGAATTAAAATAAATTTAGGAGAGTGTTACATAATTATCAATTCTCAGAAATAATTTAAAAAGAAATCTCTTTTGTTTTTTTGTTTGTTTTGTTTTTATTTATGTACTGCTTCAGGTACTCTGCCTAACAATCTTTACAATGTTCCCTCCCTAAATCACACCAGAAGTCTTTAATACACTTCAAGAAATGTTTTGTTCTTAGGTCAGTAATTCTTTAAACAATAAAAGTAATGTTGCCTACGGCAGATGTTATATTTTCCGACTGTCGAAAGTATACTTGAGTGTGCTTGCAGTAGTGGCTAGGTGAACTATCAGTTTCTTGTGTGATTTGTTTAAGGGAGAATACCAGAACTTTGGGACAAGATTGCTTTAGAGTCAAATCCTAGTCCTGCTTGTTCACCCACGTGTGATGTTGGAAGTGTTGAATGATTTCTCATTTTCCTTATTTGTAAAATGGGCATAAGAAGAGTGCTTCATAGGGTTACTGTGAAGATTACACAAAATGATGAATCTATAAGCGCCGAGCATGAAGTTTGGCATAGACAGGTGATGGATATACATCGTGTCTGTTCTTTTGACCTGCAAATACCGTTCATGCTGGGTTTGGGAAGTTTCAGTGACAAGATGTAGAAGATCTGTCCGCAGGCTGCCACATTCAACCTTGGATGTCTCTTTCCTGCCATGTGTTCTTATTGCTCCTCTCCTTATGCTCTATTATAACATGATGGTTACTGCACTGCTCTGAGCTCTTTGCTATCAGAGACAGTTGTGTTTGTCTCCCAAAATCTGGATTGCTGCTTAGCACAAACGAGTGCTCCAGGCAAATTCACTCAAGTCATGGTGACTGAGAACCCCCCCGAACGTCTCGTAGGGTCCCCTTAATCCCTCAAAGACACTAGGAAAGGACCTGACTATCTCTGGGCTGTTGTGGCCTGTATAGAGTAGACCAAACCAAGTATGCTCTCAAAGGCTGTTTATTAGCCGGCGGCTGTCCTGTACAAAGGAGCAGCCCCGAAATGTCAAGATACAAGGTTTTTGAGTCCTAAACCCCATTCCTCATTCTGTCTTAAACACAAAGGTCCATCTTTCTCCTATTCACTACCTGTCAACCCACTGGTCAGGTGTGCAAGCGGGGAGTTCAGAAGCAGAAAGCTTGTTGTTAGAATGTTATGTTCCTATGGGTGATTGCCTATGTTCCCATGGGCAATAGCCAGTGTTCCCATGGGCGATGGCCAAACAGTAATTTTCAGCTTATATACAATTGATTATTTTTCATGCCACGCAAGCAAGCAGGGTTACATAGGCTAAAATTGGCAGTTTGCGTATGAGCTCATTGTTACAAGTTTCATGATTAACAGAATGTGGTTAGGGGTTCCAGAAACTAGGCCTAAGGTATAGACTTCCTTTTTCCAGTTTCAGGTTTTAATTATCCTTTAACCCTTTCACATTTCAGCAGGCTATCACATTCCCCACTGGTTTGCAGGCATATATCTTTGATTTCCTATAAACTGGGGAAAACTGAGATACCCCTGTTACTTGAGTAGATAATACCATTAATTTAACAGCCTGGACTCTCTGTTTAATATAATTTATAAGGCAATTCACTATACATGGTCTAAACAGCAGTCCTAGAAAAACCAATATTAAAGGTCCAGCAATAGATGACAATAATGTCATTAACCAAGGGGCTGCATTAAATAAACCTTCATACCATGACTGACCTTGTAGTAGTTTTTAGTCCCATTTAACCAATGTGGGTTGATGAGAATTGGCAGCTACACAAGCTGCAAGTAAAAATATTAAACCCGAGAAAGTCTTAATTTGAGGGGATCTCCAGTGGGCGTTGCTTTCCATCTCTGGTCAGGATCCGGAGGCTGGGCCGCTTTGAGTCGGGTGTGATGGATCCAATGCCATTGTCCAGTGACCTTAACCGCTGTGGGTGTGGTCAAGACGACAGGAACCGGGCCTTCCCATCAAGGCTCAAGAGCAGCAGGTTGCACTTTCTTTATCCAGACCCAGTCACCTGGGTGATAAGAGTGGGCCTGGAAGGAGAAGTTCTTATCTTCTCTGGCAGCCAACACCAGATGATTTATATCTCTTCGGGCTAATTGTAAAGCCTGCAAAGACTTAAGCAAGGACAGATTATGTACTTCTGTTTCTTTTCTACTTCCTAGTTTGGGCAGTAAAGGGAGTGGACGCCCAAACATAATTTCATAAGGCCTTATTCCTTTTACATAGGGGGTACATCTAGCACGGAGAAGTGCAAAGGGAAGGAGGCTTACCCAATTTTCGCCGGTTTCTAATTTATACTTAGTCAATGTTTCTTTTAAAGTCCTATTCATCCTTTCTACCTGGCCTGAACTCTGTGGTCTATAAACACAATGCAATTTCCATTCTATTCCTGATAATTTTGCAATAATTTGACTAGTTACAGCGATAAACGCTGGGCCATTGTCGGACCCTAATGTTATGGGCAGGCCAAATCTCGGAACTATCTCTGATATTAATTTCTTAGCTACTACTTGTGCAGTTTCATGCTTAGTGGGATAGGCCTCAGTCCATCCAGAGTATGTGTCAATAAAAACTAATAGGTACTTAAATCCAAAAGTTCCAGGCGTAACTTCTGTAAAATCAAGCTCCCAGTGCTCTCCAGGTCTCTTTCCCCTGAGTGTCACTCCTTGTTCCGTGGAGGTCCTTCCTTGGTTTACTTGTGCACGTACTGCACACCTATTAGCCACGTCCTTGGCTAAACTTTTCAGTCCTGGAACATAATAATCCCTTTTCAATAGTTCAATTAACTTGGTTCCTCCTAGATAGGTGGACTGGTGTGTTAAGTCCACTAAGGTCTTTCCCAAAGCCTGAGGGAGGAGCGATCTTCCATCAGGGAGCATTCTCCATCCTTGTTTTCCCTCTTTTCCTCTCAGTCTTTCACTTAATTCCAAGTCGAACGGAGTATATTCAGGCCTTTCTTCAAAGGCCAGGAGAAGCTTTAAAGGCAAGATGTCTACGGGCCCCACTGGTTTTCTGGCAGCATCCTTTGCTATCTGATCCTCTGACATGTTAGTGGAGAGTCACCCACAGTGTTTCTCAGACTCGGCTCCTCATTCCAGCTCTCCCCCATCTGGAGTCCCCTCTGTCTTAGTGCCTTGTTGAGGAAAGCCCCCCCCAACCTCCTGGTGCTGACTCCTTTTCTGCCCCCCAGAAGCCTTTGCTCCTCAGCGATCCATAAACATCATCTTTGGCCCGGGACATTTCCTCAGTTCTGTTTTTATAATGACAATGCCTACCCTCTTCTTTGCCAAACTCTCCTCTGCGCATCACTTCAAGTGTGTCTGCCTCAAGGCTTTGTCATGTTTGCTCTCTGTAGAGAGAGGACGGGACATGAGTGTGGAGATGGTGACATATTGTTTTCTCTTTTGGAAATTAGAGATCTTTTTCACCTTTATTCATTTAGGTCTTATATAGAAAAATTAGAAATCCTTACTAAGCACGGTGAGTTACATTTCATGAATCTCTTGTCTTTTAGCGCTGTCTGGCAGATCTGCTCCCCTCCCACCTTAGTTTGTGCCCACCTGGGCCAGACACTCCACTAAGCGTCAGTCAAGGACCCTGCAGGGCAGTTTCCTCTCTGCCATGGCGGTTAAGAGCATTGGTTCTGGAGTCACATGCTTAGTTCTAATGCTGGCTCTTCATTTATAGGTAGTGGGATCTTGGGCTAGATATTTGATCTCTCTGTACCTTAGTTTTTTCTCCTGTGAAATGGAAATAATACCAACCTCACAGGATTGTCATGAGGATTAAATAAGAAGATATTTATGAAGAGTGGAATTCAGTAGGCACTCAGTAAAGGTTAACACATTATATACTGTAAAGTACTATGCAAATGTAAGGAAGTTTTTCTTGATGGAAATGTACTAATTATTATATTATTATAATGTGCAATGGAAAATCTCTGTTGCACTTCTTACTGTTATATATTATTCCTTTTGATCCATCAGAGGCCAGCAGAAATAATAGATGAGGAAGAAGATGGAGAGAAGGAAAGCAAGGGTACAGAAAAGAAAGAAGAGTTTACAGGTATGAACGGTGAAGTTGAAGAGGAAGGAGATGGGGAGATTACGGCTGCCTCTGAGCAAGCTGAGATGCCAGGTCACATGGAGGAGCAGGCAGGTCCTGCTCGTGTTAATGGAGGTACTGATGAAGAAAATGGCGAGGAACTGGATCAGGTCAACAATGAGCTTCAGGAAGCAGTGGATGAGGAAATAAAGTCTCCAGGAGCTGGCAGTGGACAAGAGGAGGTATTTCTATTGCTTTTGCTCACTTGTGTACATGCATGAATGTGCGTGTGTGTATGCATACACTTAAGGAATTATTCAAGCACTTAGGACTTGCACTGAAACTTCTTACAGTTGAGTAGGGAAAGATCCAATACCATTAACACTATATTATTTTAATCAGTTAAGAAGTACCGTTAACCACCTGACAGTCTGTATTTCTGTCCTTCTTGTCATCCATCCATCCATCCATCCATCCATCCATCCATCTATCCATCCATTCATCCATCAATCTATCCATCCATCCATCTCCTACCTTATTCTACAAAAAATTTACAGAGGCTTCTAATAACATGTACAACAAAAGAGAGACGTATAAATAATAAGTATAAATAAGTTAAGACTGGGGAAGATACAACCCAGGAAAGAATATCGAGACCAGTGAAACCTAGACATGATATAAAGAACATTGTTTCTGTTATGGGTGACTTCTTTGTGCTCCATAAATATTAAAGTTCAGTTTATCTAATCTATTTTAAATGAGTTAATTGAATTAAGTGCTCAATATACTAGGCACGCAATAATATATATAGTTCTATTTTTTATACACTTAAGGTGAAGAAATATGTGTTGAAACCTTCTTCTCAACCTGTTTACCCACCACTGGCCCTGGGGCAGGATATTCTCAAGTCCTGGCATTCTTCCATAGCAGAGATAAAGTTCAATAAAATAGATTAAGTTAGATGGTGATGGATAGGCTCAAGTTGAATTTCATAGTGTAAGAGGTAGGTGTACTCCACAGCATTGTCACCATCTGCTTGTGCCCTTCTTTCCTGTCTATCAGCTCAGGGCCACCTCCCTCAAGGCTGCAACCTCTGACTTGGGTCTTGTACCCTGAAAGAGTGTTTTGTTTTTTTTTTTTAATTATTTATTATTGACTCATCTGCTTATCTAACACAGGGAAACTAAGTTTAGTAATGGTAAAATGCAAAATGTTCTTGTGACCAGGTTTCAATAACCAGTCCAAAGTTATCTGTAATCTACTATATTGCTTATACAAAAAAATAATTCTTAACATCTGAATGAAAACACTCATATCTCTCATCTTTTCTCAGCATGAAGTAATCAAAGTCTTATTCTATAAGAAATTTCCCATGTGTAGTTCTATATAGTTATTAAAATTTGGCTAAAATTTATATTCTGAAGTTTGTACATTTAGCTACAGCTAATGTAGCTAAAATAATAATAAAAAAAAATTTGGTCCATTACACGATTCCCTTTACTTCCATAAGGAAACAAAACTAATTTCTCAAGGAAGGCAAAAGAAAAAATGTTTCTCGAGGGAAGCAAAATCTCTTGTCTAGGGACTCGTACAGGAAGCACAATCACATAGAGTGTCCTCAGTGTCATTTGTATGGCAACTGCAATGGCAAGTTTCATGAAGCTCTTTGTTATATATCGCTCTTCGATGAATATTTACAGCATAAAATCAAAGTCTAAATCAAAGTATAAATTCTATGTGGTATCCAGGTAGTAAAATTCAAGTGTGCATTTTTTCCAATCGCCTAGCTTCATTCAATGTTATAACCGAAATAGGTTTTACAGAAGTAAATAGATTACTTGTCCTTCTATTCCATAAATTTAACTTTAAAAAATAGGCTTTTTATAGAAATTAGGCATCAGTCAGGATAAAGGTCACATCATTTGAAGTATACATGTTAATAGTATGTATTGAGGGTAAATCTAAATTCTTGGGAGCCAAATGAACAAGTGCATGATACGTGACTAGTTAGGAATTTTAAGGACTAAACACATGCCTAAGACAGAGCAGTTACCCAAAAGAGGTTTAATCTTATTTGACCCATCTCTCTTATCATGATAATATATATATTTTTCATACTCTCTAAAGTATTAATATAGGTATATGTTTAGCATATCAATTATATGAAAAATCAGATTTATATAAATTATAAATTATGCATTAATAATAAACTTTTTCAAAAAGATTCTTTGTATATAAAATGACTAAAAATTCCGTTTACCATGTAACATTTTGTTCCATGTAGCAGTTCTTAGGCAAAGAATATGATTGTTGGAAAACAGCAGGAAATATATGACAAATACTCAACAATCAATTAATATTTATTGAGATGATACTATATTCAAGATACTATTTGAGACACTTCATAAAATAACAATGTGAAATGAGAGATAGTTTCAGTAGCCCTATTTTCTTTTTTAGAGCATAAATCATGGCATGTAGGGGAGGAGGTAATTCTGTTTTCCCCACACTGGTGGCTGTTGTGGGGGCTGTGGAGCCTCTAGGATTCTATGAAGCCAAATTTAAGAACCAGCTAATTCTAATCTCACCCCTTAGTTTTCAGTCTATTAGAGAAAAACAAATTTTAAATGAGACAATATCATTAATGACATATGAGAAGTCCAAGAAACAGGAACAAAGGATGCTGTTGGAGAAATGCTGCCTCTGTGTTTTCATTTTCTGTCCTGCTCTTATCTACTTGATATTTGATGCTACTCGGTACTATATTCGTAAAGAATTTGTGATTTCTGGTAGAAAACTAACAGCAGAGCAGCTGGTATGGAGCTGAATTAATGTGATATAAAGGTAGAATTGCTACATCTTTCTCTTCCCTTTTCTCTGAAAATGCTAAAATGAAAAGTACAAATATGCTGTTGAAAAGAAAAGCTCACAGGAAATAAAAACATCGAGAAAACTAAAGCCTGTAGCACAAGAAATGAATCTGTGCCCCTGAAGCACATAGTGGATTATGGCCCAGAAAGTGCTCTGTACAAGTAGTGTTGAGACTGGTATGTCCACTGGGTGATAATAGACTGAAAAACAAAGAAACCCAAGGAACTGTCCTCAGTTGAATGTTTATATGGTTAAATGGAATATTGAGTCATTTTTTTTCTTTGTAAGTTTTATTACCTTTGTAACTAAAGAGCTAAATATCTTTATTTTGATCTCTTTTCCTCCAGGCTGACTTAGACCCTCAAAGACCACCAAGGCCAGAAGTAAAAATCACTAGTCCACAAGAAAATGATGACAACGAACAAAGCAAGGACAGTGCTGTCGTAGCATAGATGATTTTTAAAAAGAGAGATATTGATTATAAGAAAAATGAAGGGTTATAATACTTGAATAATAAGTATAGTTATCGCTAAACATAATGTGACAATATGGTTGAATACTACCTACTGAATTATAAAATTAGAGGCCTAAAGGAAAGACTGGATAACTTTGAATAGCTACTAAAGGAGAATGACTTCTTAATATAGGATATATTTTTAAAAGTCATTTAGAAAAATAAGAAGGATAGAGGGTAATGTACACTGGAAGACAATTGGGCACTTGTTTTTGTAAAGGATGAAAAAGAATAAGATTACTCCTATCGTATACTTTCTTATAAATTTAGAGGCGAGATTATTAGATGGCAGCTTATGCTAGAGCACTTATCTAGAAAAGCGTAAAATTTTAAAGAAATAATAGGAAAGCATGTATTATTTTTTTAAAAACAATAAACTCTTGAGAATAAACAAATTACAGTTTAGTTTCAGAGATAATTTGGGGATGGCAATGGATTGAAATGTTTCCATGACATGTTGATATTCCTTTCTTTCTTCTTCTTCAACGAAAATCCACCTTAAAAAAAAATTAAAAAGAATGTAACATATTTATTTTGAAAGGAGGAATTATTTATTCAGTGTATTAGTGATTAATATTGTCATGTTTCTCCCTTAAGTGCTTCAAGTTTTTATACTTGTGGCTTTCATGACACACACTCAGGAAGGAATTATGAAGGAACATCTCATTATATTACTGAGCCTTGGCTGGATGGTTTGCAAATTCTGGTATCCGATGGATTTTCACTGATCTGGTCTACCTTTACCAACGACATCCCTCTCTTCTCCCTGTTATTACGTTAGGAAACTCAATATTTGGGTAGTCTAAAGATTGAATTCTCTCCAAACAATTTTTTTACAAAAAAAAAAAAAAAAAAGAGTGTAAAAAAAAAAAAAAAGTAGGCTTATGAATAATTTGTCACTGCTCAATTTCACTTGCTTTTTGCTTTATTCTATTTGGACTGCCTTGTCATGTTTTGTCCTTAAGTATATCAGCAGATATTTATTTTCAAGCTGGTATGTTTAGACTCTCAAGCATCTTCTTTTTTATATAATTAGAAGTTATCTGATAGAAATTGTTGGAAAAAAGTTTAAAAAGTGTCATAATGAAACCAGTTCTCAATTACAGTTTTGTGGACTGATTAAATTAACTCAAAATTGCCTTGTTAGGTATATATGGGGAAAAACATAATTGTATTAGTTTTTTTAATTCTCAGAAGATGATGTAGTTCTTAAGTATAGGAAAAATATATTTTTCTCATATTACATAATATTTTTGTTAATTATATAGAAATTATAAATTTGAAATTTAAACTGCTAGTGCTTTCATAGAATTCGTTATTAATCATAAGTTTAAAATATTATTTCCCCTCCAGGTTTTATAACCAACCATTTGGAATCAGAGTAGTTATGTAAAGCACTTAATAACACTATAGAAAATGGACGTATTTTTCCTAGCAGCTATTTTAATATTTTCTACAAATAGGAAGTATAAGCAGAGAGTATAATGTAACAGTATTGGAAAGAGATAATGATATAACAATATATTAATCTGGGAGGATGAATTATAAATGGTATACTATGTTTTTAGTATAAAATTTAGATTGTGATGTCTACTAGTAGGCTTGGTTTTCAGGTGGGACAGTATAAAGCACCATAGACTATTAGCAACAATCTTGTGTTGCTAGGGAAATAAGATTATCTGGTTTTTAATGTTAAATTCCCATGCTATTACTGGGCCTGGGGTTAATGATTTTAAATATTTATAAAAATAAGGGATTAAATATAAGAAATTATAACTAACGATCGAGGTGATTCTTTTTCTTTAATGAGGAGCTTTTCCCCTCTCTTCTTTATTTTATTTTATTTTAATTCCTCCTCCCCCCCCACTTCTTTAATAAAGATATTCTGTCTCTCTTTTTTCTCCGGCTTTTTTCTTCATCTTAGGTTTTCAAGAACTTTTTAGGAGTTATCTTAATGAAACACAATGTTATTTTACATGAAAAACGAAGTTTGGTATTTTAAGTGTATTTCAAGAAGGCGATAGGGCCACAATAACTAGCAAAAATTTTGAAAAGTGCGGATGTGATACTTCTCTTATATATGCATATTTTACCACCTATTGACAAGGTACACTTCTGATATAACTTGAGGGGATGAATAACAACTAATCACTTTAAAAAAAGAGAGAGAATGAAATATATTATCTAACTGAGGAAGAAATCATTTATAGAATGAAAATCATGGATTATTTTGGAAATGACTTTAACATAAGTAATGAAACTTAATTCACCTCCCAAATGTAGACATTTTCTCCATGGGAAAAGTGGCCTCCATGGCACAGTAGCTCCACAAATAAAGTAAGACTGACAAATTTGAAACCATTTATGTGAGTGAGCAGAAGAGATCTTGGTTAGGTTTCAGGTATTTTATAGAGAGAGGGTGCTGTGAAAAACTCATGTAGCTTTTATGTGATACTCAAAAGAATGCTTTAAGATGTTAGTTCTTTGGGATAGAGTTCTTAGTTTTAATTTTATGGAACTCTTTTCTTAAACTTAATTTGGTTTTGTGATATTTGTAAATAAATGGCTTGTTAGTTGAATTGGAACCTTAGGAGTTTTGCAGAGCAAATGAAGATTTTAACTAAAGTCGTTTTCATGCTAAAGATGCTTTACCTGTCTTAGCTTCTGTTAAAATAGCTATTGAGAGTTCATGGACTTCTAATTATAAAACACAATACTATGGCCATGAGATAACTTTTTACTCATTGTTTTTCTCTATGGTCGTAGGGTGACTATTTATTAAGACATTTTTGGTTATGTTTCGGGGGATTATGAGAATGCCAGACTCATAGGAAGAGTGTGGTACTCCACACCTCCTCCTTTATTCTGAGAGTGTTAGTTCCTGCGATCCTCTGTAAAGACAGAACTGTCCTACATATATGCAGCTTTAAGTCAGTCAGCTATCTCTGTAGCTCACGACTATGAAGCCATACTAGTTATGAAATTATTCATACTAACTCTTCCAGCTTATAGCACATAAGCAATATCCTCAAAAATTTCACCAAATAACCTACCTTCTGCACAAAAGGTAAAGTGAATTCACCTAGGAAACCTTTGTGTATTTAAAACTGTGGCCACAGAACAGGAGGAGGTCTTCTTTACTTTATTTCATTAACTGACTCCTACAGAATTAGTTTTATATTTTCATTTTTTACTCAATAAGTAGCAAAAGCAAAATTTTTAAAAGGGGAATAATTGTTAAACAGAAAGCATCATATCTGAACTGTTGCCAATCTGAACAGAAATAGACTATATAGATATACACATAAACATAGCAAATATACAGATGCACTCACACACTTTAAAACATTGAAAGGCCTCCTCAGGCACAACATTATTAATGGAATAAGCCTCTTTTTAGAGAAGTAATGCAAAAAAACACTTGGAGAGGAAATGTTAAGAAATGATGTATGTCATGGTGCTTTATGACTTAGTTCCCAAAGACTTTAAGAGATTTAAGATTCTTTTCAAGAAAGCTACCAGCATTTTAATGAAAAAATTTTATTATAGGGAGGACTGATTTGATAGATGATAGATAGACAGATAGATAGATATCTTGTTTTCCTGAAGTAATGAGAGCATATAGTTCTTTAGTTCTTTGTCATCAATCTTAAGTACCATATACTTTAGGTGCAGAATATTTAATACCAGCCCAGACTGTGTCAGGTCATTACTGCTTGCGAATATGTGTGTGTAATTTACATGAATGTCTTTTATTCAGTTTGTAGAAACTTGGTACTAAACAGCCAGGTTCACTACAAATTGAATAAAAGACTAGCTTATTAGTCCACTAGTTTATCTAATGTTCAAGTTCAGTGCAGAAGAATTTTAACTTCCTTGTGTGAATGTAATGTCCTGGAATGGAACCATTTTTTTTTTTTTAAAGTTAATCCATCTTTCTAAGGTGATGAGCACATACTGTTCTTATTATTAAATATCATTTTTGTAAATACTACAAGATTTTTGCTTTTCAGAAAATATCTTGGTATGGAGATGGGTCTAATTTTTGTTCTTACCACATGAAAATTATGTATTTCCTACTATGAAGTAAATTGGATGGAGAATGACAGTGTGTTTCCACAAGTTGATAAGGAAAAAAAATATTGTTTATGAAGAGGCATAATATCCTGTAGGATATGGAGAATTAGGAGAGAATTTTACAATGCCTGGATAACCATAATGCATTTTTAAAATCAAGAGGTAACTAATGGAGCTCCATTGACTTAAGCCAATAAGAATTTAATTTTAATCCATGAATGAGACCAAATTAATTCTCTATAGTTTTATCAGCTTAAATCATATAGTGTAATAGAGTGAGTTATTGTCACAAATGTAACAGTATATGGGAAGAGGGAGTGACTGTAGTCAATTTTAGAAGTTTGGAGAAAATCTATTTTGTCTTATTGCTTTAATATTATTCTTGTGCCTTATATCTTTACTATGTACAATGATAATGTGTGATTATCAATGTTCTAAGTAAAGAATAAGTTGAGCTCATCATTTTTATATGATTTATGTTTAGAACTTCTCTTGGTAAGGAAAATTATTTGTGTTTTGATCAAATTATGAGCACTTAGGTTTTTACTTCTGTATCAGTGCTCACTCTAAAATATAAAAGTTTACTGTATCTTATAAGGAAATAGATCTGTGGTTTTATAATTAAAATGCATCTGAATGGTTTATTGTTTGGTTATGATGTGTTGCTAATAGTTCATGTGTTAATTTTTTGCATGACAATTTTTGCAAATGCAGTAGAAATTTTTTGATTAAACCATGTAGAAATTTAACACATTAAAATATTCTTCTGTTTCTATTTGGCATAGTTATTAAACTTTACTATGTAAAAAAAAATTTATATCCTCATGTATATGTTTTTTAGTCGATAAAAATTCCAAGTATATTTTTAAAAATCATTGGTTTTTTCTTTTATGAAATGTTATTAGAGAAACACAGATCCAAGAATTTTATGTTAAATAAAGACAACTTTAAAAGCAAAGAATAAATTACACACATTACACATTTTGTGTAGATATAGCTATAGAAATAAATTTACAATTTTACACAGAGATTGGCTAAAATTCTGCTTCAGTTTTTGGGATAGTTTTGTTTTTTCCCTTCGTGTTTGAGAAACAAAGGCAGTTAAGAACAAAGATTTTGCCTTCTAGGTATGGTATAAAATATGTGTGATTCAGGTACCCTGAGAAGACAGTACGGCACCTACTGTGCAGTTGTTATTCTATAGGAGTGAAAAAGTGAACCTCCTCTGTGAAGGAGGCATCTGGGTTGCCAAAGTCAAATCTCTAAAGACTACATGGCTTATCAACATTAGAAACTTCCCACAACCAATAAACAATGATAATGACAGTAATTTCTGCAAGGTATTATAAAATGGCTGGCATGCATTGGTTATAAAATTTTCATCTATGAAAATAAACATTCAGTTCTTCTGCAGATTTCCAAGTGTTTTTCCTCCCCGTGATGGGACCTTAATGTATTACAAATCATTGCATAGGTCTCTCACATACCCTCACAAATTCATCCTCCATTAAAGAGACAAATGATGCAGGGATGTCCCGCGCTTCTCTTTCTATTGATTTAACAAATTCATTGGTTTAGTAATAACAAAAATGATTTAAAATGCAATAATAATAATAATAATAAGTTCAGAACTCCATAAGCCACCTCCCCTTGGTTTCACCATGTTTGTTCTTTTTTGGCTACCTCTAGAGAACTGTGAGGATTGTCTTGGTTCTCCCGGACTCTGGCTGCTAATTTATTGGCTTTTTTTTTTTCCTGTGTTTCAATCCTCCCCAACTCCATGAGCAATCTCAAACACAGGCATGATCTTAACCACTACCTATGTGCTTGTGACGCCTGAGTCTGTTTCTCTGGGCCAGGCTTCTTCTCCATGACAGCTCCAGACTCCCAGTCAGATGTCCCTTAGTTACCTCGAACTCAAATGTTCTATTTTCTTGAAAACATATTTTTATTCTTACATTGCCTCTACTGGTTAATGATGCCTGTTACAGCCCATTTAGAAACGTGGAAGTCAAATTATTGCTGTACTCTCAGACTCTATGTCAAATCAATCACTTAATTTTTATTGTTTGTTTGTTTATCTGATGCTTAGAAATGTTAGTTCACTGTGTATTAAAAGGTATGTTCCTGACCTTCTTTGCTGGCCGTGGGGATTCCTTTTCATCGATTTATATGTTTATCACATTTTTTCTACTAAGTTTTTGACTTTTTGTTATTGCTTTGGAGGGCTCCTTTATATAGTCTTTATAACCTTAGCTGGTTATATGCTTTGCAAAAATATCTGCCAGTTTATAGTTTACTTTTTTGCTTTTCTAAAATTATATCAGCCTAGAGAAGTTTTTAATATTAATGTAGTCAAATATATTAGTCTTTGTCTTTATAGTTTATGTTTTTTTGTGTGCTTTATTTAAGAAATCTGTCTAAACCCCTATGTCAATTATGTTCTATAATACTTTCTAATATTTTTTAATTTTGCTTTTCACATTTAGGACTTTATCTGCCAGGCATGTATTTTTGTGTGCATTGGAGTTAGGGATCTAATTTTCTTTTATTTTTTCACATAGATAAAAAACTGTCTTAGCAACTTTTATTGAACATGCTGTGTTTTCCCCATGGATTTGTCATTAGAACTATACCAAGTTCTCATGTGTTTTAGGAAAAGTATTAGCTAAGATTGGAGGTGATTTCCATTATGGACTGAATTATGGCCCCCCATATTTGTATGTTGAAGCTCCCAATCCCCAATGTGACTGTATTTAGAAATTGGGCCTTTATGGAGGCAATTAAGATTAAATGAGGTCATTAGAGTGGGACTCTAATTCTGTAAGACTGGTGTCCTTACGAGAAGAGAAAGAGACACCAGAGCTCACTCTTTTTCTGTGCACACACAGGGGAAAGGCCATGTAAGGACACAGTGAGAAGGCAGCCATCTACAAGCCGGGAAGAGAGACCTCACCAGAAACCAAATCTGCCAGCCCCTTGATTATGAATTCTACTTTCAGAACTGTGAGAAAACAAATTTTTGTTGTTTAAGCCATTCAGTCGGTGGCATTTTGTTATGGCAGCCAGAGCAGAATAATCCATATCTCTTTTCCTTGCTGAGTCCTATGTAATTAAATTACGTAATACAAGTCTTTGTCAGTGAATATACAAGAGAAGATATTAATTTAAAAGTGTTTTTGCAATAAGTTCTCATTATTTTATACTCAGGATAACATTAAGGTTTTACCCATGTGTTCAGCATTGTCTTAGTCTTCTGCTAATGAGCCCCCAAGCTTAACTAGGTTATAGATTAGAGGCTGTCTCAGTGGAGAAGTGAATCCAAAGAGGGCTGAATGGGGTTCAGCTCCTCAGATATAATCTGGATGCTGCTTCTTCATCTTTGTGGTGACTGTATATTTTTTTATGTCCAGGATGGTTGACAGTAGTGAGATACGATGGGAAACATATCTCATTTAAAGTATTTAAAGGCAGGGTTCTTCACTAAAAAAAAAAAAATAGAAAATAACAAGCATGCAAAAAAATATTCATGACAGTGGACAATAGAAAAGCACATGTGGTACTCCATGTTTTGCTTCTTCCCTTTTTTGTAACTTTTAGTTATGATCTCTTGAGATGGGATTGTCCCAAGCCCGGAGGCTCTCAGCTCTCCTTGCGACAGCATTAAGTCCTTGTATTCCTGGATGAAGGAAACATTGTTCATGAAAAATGACCCATAGAGGAGGGCTTGTCCGTAGATTCTCTAGCCTGATGTTCTGCTTCAGTTTGGTTTTAATGGGCTCCCTGTGCCAAAACTTTACTTTTAAATGATTGTAGCTTTGTAATAAGAAGTGATGTCTGGTCGAGTGGAACTCCCTACTCAATTCAAAAATACGTTGGCTCTTTACTATTCCATAAAAATTTAAGATCGAGTTGTCAGGTTCTTTGAAAAACCCTGTTGAGAATTTGATTAGAACTGCATAGATCTTCATAACAGTGAGATAATCTTATCTGCAAATTTAAAACATCCATTAGCCAGGTCTTAAAAAAGTCCTTCCAAACATTTGTATAATTTTTATTATAAAGGACTTGAACATCTTTTCATAGATGTTTATTCTCAGATATGTTACAGTTCTGTGGCTGTTGTGAATAGAATAATTTTTAAAATGATGTTTTCCAGTTATTTGGTTTTTTCCTGTACTTTTAAAAAAATTATTTTATTATTAGTTTTGAGTATACAGTACATTGGTTAGACATTTATATAGTTTATGAAATTATCTCTTATTAATGATATCTAAGGATGCCATTGATTTCTGTAAATTGATTTTGTGTTCAGCACTTAGCTGAACCCATTATTAGAAATGGTTTGTAAGTTTCTGTAAGATTTTTATAAAGACTATAATGTTATCTGCAAAAGTAACATTTGTTTTTTCTGTTCCAATCTTAAAATATTTTTTCCCCATCTTATTGAACTAACTAGAACAAATTTAATACAAGCAGCAATAGCAGATATTTTTGTCTTCCTCTGACGTTAAGGGGATGTTTCCAGTATTTAAAATTAAATGTGACGTTTGCTTATATTTTTGGTTGATACTTTATATCAGGTTAAATTTCTCTTTTATTCCTAGTTTTATGAGATGTGTTTTATTTGAAACTCTAAAGGGATGAACTCTGAATTTTTCAAGACTGCATCGCATCCATTAAAGGTTTCATTCTTTTTCTCCTTTCTTTAAATGTTGTGAATTGCATTATTATTTTTTTTTTTTACTGTTATAGCATTTTTACATTCTTTGAGAATTATGCTCATAGGCTCCTAGAAATACCATGGACCTTTTGTAATCCATCCTAGCTTCTTGGTGGAAAAAAAATATGCGAAATAAAAATTCCTACAGCATTCGTGGAGTCTCCAATTTATACTATCCTAGTAGTTTGGGACTCCTAAATCAAAGGACATACATGGAAGAACCACAAAACCTCTAAGGCAGTGGTTAAAAAAAAGAAAAAGTAAAACCTCTCCATAGATAGTTCCACATCCCGAGTATAATGGTCTCATGCAAAGTAATCCACAGATGGCTCACATTAACAATGTGCAAGCTATACAGGGAAAGGACCCTCGTGAGGTACAGTCAGCAGATACAAGTGGAGAAACAGATACCCAAGGAAGCAGAAATAATAACTTTTAAAGTCTTATGGGTCTCTAATTAAATATTTAAACTTAAATGTTCAAAATTATTAAAATTATAAAGTAAAATATAAAAGAACAAGATCTCTGACTAGAAAAAAAGACTAAATTTGGAAAACCAAGTAAAGCTTCTAGAAATAAACACCAGTTGATTTTTTCCAGCTTTACTGAGATACAACTGACAAATGAAAATTATATATATTTAAGGCGTGCAATGTGATGATTTGATATACATATATACATTGTAAAATGATTACCACAATTAAGCTAATTAATTTCTTAAAGCAGAAAATAATAGTAGCTATTTTTTTGACCTGAAGGATTTATGGAAGAATGCATGTATAGCCCTCGACACAGAACAAGCACTCCGCAGCTGTTAGAAATTATGGTTATTAGCTTTCTGACTTGTTTTTTGGCATCTCCTTTTGAAATGCCTGCCAACATTTCCTGGCTTCTTACTGCTTCTTTACTATCCACCTTTGTGCCAGAATTGATTCTTTATTGGTGCTTTTCTATTATTGACAAAGATATTCCCCAAACTCCATTGTCTGTATCTATGGTACGTTGGACTGGCTAGGTTTACAACCTTTGTCTATTATTAAAGTTGCTGATTAACTTTCAGGATGTGCCATATAAAGAGGGGGAGATGATGGTGATGGTGATGATGGTATGCGAGTGTGTATATGTGTGAGAGTGGGAAGGATCAAGCCCACGTTGCTTGATGTTTTATCATCTTGGCAATGTCGTAAGCTTTACAACATTGAACACACCAACTGTTTACGTGTAAAATTCAGAGATTTTGTCTTTGTACTTACCTTAGAGCCTTAATTACTGTTAATCTTAGCCCATGCAGCTCAAGCAAGGTAGCCATAGATGATGTAAATGTATATTGGAAAGTTTCTACTTATGTAATAAGATTATATGTGAAGTAGTCAGCGTTAGGCTCCCTATGAATTATTAGTAACCATATACCTGTTTAGACATCACGTTAGTGTGAAGTTTTAAAAATTATCATCTTCATCATTAATGAAATGTTCATTGAGCTCCCTGCATGTGTAGCACTGTGCCTCTAGGCTCTGCCTCTCTGCCTCTCTGCTCCTGTACAGATCACTTAAGTGACCCGACACAGCGAGAGGGTCACCAGAGAGCCTTCTGCTTTCCACCTGCAGTGCCAGGTGCTTCTTTGCGTTTCTGAAAGGCAATCTCCTGTTAGAAAATTGAACCAAATTGTGATGATGATTTGGCCTACGAAGACAAGGAAGTGCAATTTGCTCTTCATTTCTAGGAATGAAATTTCGAAGACCATGACGATTTTTTAAAGATCCAGGTATACTATATGCATTTTCTGAAGAAAATTTCCTAGGAAGAGTATCTGGTTACTTGCCACGGAAATTGCTTTCCTCTCTTTGGCTGGAGACCATCATCCTCAAACTAATTTCCTGTTTAGTGTTCAATGTTTGAAAGCAGGAAATTGTCATAATAAATAGGAAGCTTGAGAGGATGGTAGAAACACATTCAGAAACTCGGTTGCTCAGGAAATCATTTTTGCCTGCTTTATTAAAAACCTAGACCTTATTTGGCATTTTCTCCCCTCATTCTTATTCTCATCAATAGCCATTATCAAAGGAACTTTATTAAATATCGAACTCTGCTTGGCATTATGAGTAAGTGATTGGACCCCCGTCCACTAGCAGTTTGTAACAACTGCAAGAATAAAAATGACAGTATTAATTTGATATTTAACTATTGATAGACACTCTTCTAAGCACCTTAGTTGGTTATTTAAAAATTTAATCCTCACAACAGCCATATGAAGAAGATACTATTATTACTTCCATTTTATTGATGAAATACATGAGACATAAAGTCAATAATTTGCTGCAAGTCACACAATTAGTAAATCAAAGAATCTGGATTCACCTCTTCCCAGTTCACATTATTAACCACCATGTTCTACTTCTATAATCTAACCAGAAAAAAAAAAAAAAAAAAACTAGAAAGAATAGAAGGTATGCACATATAGACCAAAAATATAAGTGCGAATTTATTATTGCACACTAGAGTTAAACACATTTTGCAGGATGGGGGTGAGAAAGAAATTTGGGGACTTGTATCTTGAGGAGAATTTCTGCTATCTTAAAAAAAGTGAGCTTTACAGAGGAGACTATACACATTTGCAACTTAATGGAAGGGATAGGGTGAGGTAGGTGGCAAAGCGGCTGAAGTTCTATTTTAGAAAAAGAAAGAGTTTGTTGGGCCACATGGAGACTAGGGTGGAATAGCTTGAGATTGGGGAGCTCAACCAGTTGATCTGCAGGAAGCAAGGTCAGCACCACATCACAGAGACCCAGCTCCTTAGAATTGATTGCTCAGCCGGCTCAGACAGCTCCACTCTATAGCAAGGAAAAGTAGGATATAATGTCAGCCTGACATGGCCTCACCATGACACATCCACAGCCTTTTACATGTCACCAGAGGCAAGTGAGTTTTAACCAACCACTACTTGTTTTAGTTTTTTTAGCCTAATGTTGGAGCAACATCTAGTGACGCAAATGCCAGCCTAGGAAGTCAATAAAGTCAGATTCTATTCTTGGTCTTTTCTGGGATAAGTTGCTGGCTGTAAGTAGCAATCATTCTGAGTAGCTGAAAATAACTAACAAGACATTTTAATGAGTTAATAAATCTTTCTCAATGAACTACATGGAAAGACATGAAACATTACACTTTAGCTACGCACCAGCCTTAATTAAACTTGATGTTGAAAAGGTCAGTGCCCTTTCTGGTGGGTTCCAAATCACTTCAGACCTGACAGTAGGGGTGACAGTAGGGGTGACAGAAAATGTGTACAGAAAGGTGCCTTGCACCTTCCACTGGAGCCTTAAATGGGTGTATTTAAATGAGCCACACCCCAGCTAATAACAACTGGCATTTATTAAGGACTAGCTCTATGTGAGTCACTGTTCCAAGTGCTTTAGATGCATTAACTCATTTAATCCTCAACAGCAACCCTGGCAGGTACATGCTGTCATAATTCTTGATAGTTGGGGAAACTGAGGCACAGAGAGTTGTAATGATTTGACCAAAGTTCTGCAGTCTGCAAAAAGATTTAAATGAATGGAGTCTGATTTGAGAGCCTGCACGCTTAACCATTAGGCTCTGCTGTCTCCCTCAATCAGGTTGGGCTGTGCTCCCATAGTTAAAAATGTACAAGCTGCTCATGGGTTTCGAGGCACTAATAACTTCCAGGAATTCCTGCAAATACATTTTGGAACAGGTCAAAGCATGCAAGGCACTCAGGCACTGCATGGGAAATACGATTCTTACTAATGTACAAAGTGGTAGAGGTCACCAAGAGGTTAGATTGGTAAGAAAAATTATTGCAGTTTTTTTAAACTAAAACACCTCTATTCGGCGAACATTGAGCTCCTGTGAACTTAGGCCGGGGGGAGAAATATGAGTAAGACATGGTATCGACCTTTAAGGAGCTCGTAGATGAGCAGATTTACCCTTTATTAAATTTCTGGGAAAACAAAAATAGCTGTTTGGACCGATCTTTTGTAAATGTAGTACTTGAGTTCAGAGGGAGTCTTACCTTAATTATTTGCACTGGTTTGGCCTGAAATCCCGTGTAGTGATAACATATGTGTATATTTCCTGCCCGCTTTTTTTATGCTCTAGAGACATGCAGATCTCTAGGATAAAGGACATTTTAGTTTTGCATATTTTGAACAGAGATGAGATGCAGACACTTTCTCATCTTTTCCAGAAGAATCTATTCACAGAGAAGGACATCTTAAAGTCAGCCCACCTGTGAGTAAATGCCAGTTTGATCACTTCTGGCTACGTGTTCTTAGGCAAACTGCTTCATCTCTCTGAGCCCAAACTCCCTTATCTATAAAATGGAGGCAATAAAAGTAGTCACCCTTAGAATTTTTTCAAGGACAAATTAAAAGCAAAAATGCCTGACAATGTTTATCACATTGCGTGCAACAGAGAAAGTCTTCAATAAGTGTAAGCTATTTTGAGTATTTTCTTGGCATTGTTCCATTTCTGAGTTCCATCTCCTCATGCAGTACTCTGGAAAAGGCTCTCTAGCAAAAGATTATTGATCTCCTTTTTCCTTCCAGAGCCGATAGTAAATTAGCCCAGGGGCAAGATATGGGAGTAATATGTTCAGCATTTCTTGCTGACATTTTCCATTTACCAGAAGGCAAAAGAAGTAATAAGGGAGCGATTCTGGTGTGGACTAGTGTCGTGTCTGAAGTTGGTGATGTGCTCGAGACAGGGACCTTGCGAGAAAGGCGACGTCACCTTCAGCATTGGAGCACAGAGCATCCACTCTCCTTGTCAGCTCTGTGTTCACTTCTGATCGACTCCCTGCTGCTCTCCCCATAGGGGCTACTCTGAGCAGCCTTCTGCTATCCTCAAGCTACCCTTTCTCCTCTGGCCTGATCTTGGAGAAAACCTCACCCTCCGCCATGACTCAGCTTCATCCTCCAGTCTGGCCTGTTGCACGACTCTAGCAGATGGTGTTCGTATTGGAGTTGTGTAGCTCGGTGTCCTTGTCATCACAGAGGCTCACTGCAGGGCTTGGGGCTTCTTCAGTTACAAGGCATTAAATATAATTCTTTCAATGGGCAGCATTGCTATTGCCTCTGCCTTGAAAGCTCTTTCCTCTCTCTTCCCACAGTCCACTGTCTCTCCCTCCCTCCCCTCAAAGAATGAATTCCTCCTTAGGCCAAGACCACTCTGGTTAACTTCTACTCATATTGAAGACACAGATTAAATATCACGTCCCCAGGGAGGCCTTCCCAGAAACTTATAAATCTCTTGTGTAAAAAGAATCCCTTGCTCTTTTTTTTTTTTTTTTTTAATAGCCTCTAATACAACAGTGATTTGCTTAAAGTCTACATAAAGGCTATGGGTCAGACACTGTATCTGTCCTGGTCTTCGCTATGTAAATAAAAACAGTCCTGCCTCCCTCTGGCCTCCCCCAGCCTCTCACAGAGGCAACCTCTTATAATACTTCCTTTTTGAAACTCTTCCAGTGGCTTCTCTTATAACTCTAAATTTTATATATATATATTTTTTTTATTCACTGAGACAATAATGACTGATTTCCTACCATGAAAGATGAGGGTTTAATTTACTTTCTTTACATCTCGTTTCATTGCCTCTCTTCTTTCCAATGTTTGTTATGTTTCATTTTCAGTTCTTTCACTGGATTATCTTTAAAATTGCAAATTATAAACCTAGGCCATTATTTCTTTCCGTAAACGTGAAACAGTTACTCCCGACTCCTCACTAAATCAGATGAGGATATTTGTATTCTTACCATTAATTCCTCTTGTCTTTTCCCTTCTGCCTTCCAAAGTTTGTTAGTTCTACCTTTATTTTAATATCAGATTTATCATAAATGCAGTCTGTTTCATAATCATAATTTAGGCTTTTGTTTATCGTTTGATTTTTAAAGCTGAAAACAAGTAAACAGTTTGTTTTGGCTTGGGCTTTGTAGCATGTTTGTCACTGCAGAGCTACTGCAGCAGCAGAGTTCAGTTTTTCCTCTGTGGGCTCAACATCCCAGGTCCTGCTCTACTAGAAAAAGAACATGCCTAGGCAGAAGGTCAGTTTTCGAATGGTTTCTTTTTTTCTTATACTCTATTAATTCTCCCCCATGATCCCACAATCCTGCTTACTATTTGGACCATAACTTCCTTGTGCAGTTTATTTTAAATTGTTCTTTTTGGAGTCTCTATTGCTTTTTTTTTTTTTTTTAAATTCTTGATAAGAGTGTATATGTTTTCTACAGAGTAAAAGTTAACTTACCATCAGTTGCATGAAATCACAGTCTTTCTCTTTTCCAAGTCTGATTTTTATTGCTTTGTAGATGTTGGTGGTTCTTTCTGGAAGCTTCTTGACATTTTTTTATCTTTTGTGTCCCAAAATTTTACAAGAATGTGTCTGACTTTTTTAAACTATATTTAGTAGGCACTTCCAATCTGAACATATCTGTATTCTATAGCCTTGAGAAATTTTCTTCTCTTTTTTTTTCTATTTTTCTTTTTGATTGACTCTCTTTTATTTCTTTTGTCTCATATTTTTATTTTTATGGGGGATATTTTACTTTTGGGAAATGTCTTCAACTTATTCTCTTATGAATTTGTTGTTTTTAAACTATTTGATGTTCCTTTTCGTAGTATCTATTTTTATCTTATTGATGCAATATTTTTCCTGAAGACGTATTATATATATTTTTAAATTAAATTTATTGGGGTAACATTGGTTAATACAATTATATAATTTTCAGGTGTACGTTATCATTTGACATCTGTATATTTTATTGTGTGTTCACCATCCCAAAGTCCAGTTTCCTTCAGCTACCATGTATTTGATTCCCTTAACCCATTTCACCCTCTATCTATCCCCCTAATAATGCTGAACATCGGTGTGCAAATATCTCTTCGGATATGAGTTTTCAAGTTTTAGGGGTAAATACCCAGTAGAGGGATTGCTAGATCATATGGTAGATCAATTCTTAGTTTTTTGAGGCACCTCCATACTGTTTTCCATAGTGGCTGTACCAATTTGCAGTCCCATCAGCAGAGTATGAGGGTTCCTTTTTCTCCGTATCTTCTTCGGCATTTGTTATTACTTGTCCTGTTGATTATAGCTATTCTAACAGGTATGAGATGGTATCTTATTATGGTTTTGATTTGCATTTCTCTAATAGCTAGCAATGTTGAGCATCTTTTCAAATATTTATTGGCCATTTGTATGTCCTCTAGGGACAAGTGTCTGTTCAGGTCCTCCGGCCATTTTTTGATTGGATCATTTGTTTTTTTTGTTGTTGTTATTGAGTCATTTGAGTTCTTTGTATATTTTGGATATTAGGCCCCTATCGGAGGCGTTGCTTGAAAATATATTTTCCCATTTGGATGGTTGTCTCTTTACCTTGTTGATGGTTTCTTTTGCTGAGCAGAAGCTTTTTAGTTTGATGTAGTCCCATTCATTTATTTTAGCTTTTACTTCCCTTGCTTTTGAAGTCAAATTCATAAAATCCTCTTTAAGTCCAAGGTCCTTGAGTTTAGTTCCTATGTTTTCTTCTATGCATTTTATTGTTTCAGGTCTTACATTCAGGTTCTTAATCTATTTTGAGTCAATTTTGGTGTACGTTGATAGACAACAGTCTAGTTTCATTCTTTTGCAGGTGGCTTTCCAGTTTTCCCAGCATCATTTATTGAAGAGGCTTTCCTTTCTTCATTGTATGTTTTTTGCATTTTTGTCAAAAATTATTTACCTATATAAATATGGGTTTACTTCAGGACTCTTGATTCTGGTCTGTGTGTTGGTTTTGCTGCCAATACCATGACGTTTTGATTACTTTCACTTTGTAGTATGATTTGAAGTTGGGTAGAGTGATGCCTCCAGCCTCATTCTTTTTTCTCAGGATGGCTTTGGCAATTCGGGGTCTTTTGGACTTTCATACAAATCTGATGATTTTTTGTTCTATTTCTTTAAAAAATGCCGATGGGATTTTGATGGGGATTGCATTAAATCTGTATAATGCTTTAGGTAATATGGTCATTTTAACTCTGTTGATTCTTCCAATCCAAGAACATGGAATATCTTTCCATTTCTTTGTATCTTCTTTGATTTCTTTTAATAGGGTCTTGTAGTTTTCATTA
>NW_011888803.1:15751492-15752932 GCF_000151845.1 Pteropus vampyrus
TTTTGCTTTCAATTTCACTTATTTCTGCTCTAATTTTAATTATTTCTTTCCTTCTGCAGACTTTAGGCTTCATTTGTTCTTACTTTTCTAGTTTTTTAATTTTTTTTTTTATTTTCTTAGGTGAGGCAACCCTTAGTTGACCTCACAGATTGCAAGGACCTTGTCAGTTTACAATCCCTTATTTTTTATTTTTTATGCCTATAGTACTTGGTCTTCCTAGGTGATCTCTCATCCAAGTACTAACCAGGCCCAACCCTACTTAGCTTCCGAGATCAGACGGGATCGGGCTTGTTCAGGTTAGCATGGCCATAGACCTTTTCTAGTTTTTTAAGATGAAGCGTTAGGTTGCTCATTTGGGCTTGTTCTTATTTTTAGAGATAGGCCTGTGATGATATGAACTTTCCTCTTATGACCGTTTTTGCCATGTCCCAGAAGTTTTGATATGTTTTACTATAATTATCATTCATTTCTATGTATCTCTTGATCTCTCTTTTTTTTCCTCTCTGACCCAGTTATTCTTCAGTAGCGTGTTGTTTAATCTCCATGTATTTGTGGTTCTTTCTGCTTTTTTTTTTCTTTTTGCAGTTGATCTCTAGTTTCAAAGTATTATGATCAGAGAATATGGTTGGAATGATTTCAACCCTCTTATATTTGTTAAGGTTATCTCTCTTTCCCAACATGTGATTGATCCTTGAAAATGTTCTGTGTGCACTAGAGAAGAACGTATAAGCAGTAGTTTTGGGATGGAAGGTTCTGTAAATGTCAATTATGTCCAGTTGATCTAATGTGTCATTTAAGGATGTTATTTCCTTATTGATTTTCTGATTAGATGATCTGTCCATATCCGACAGTGGGGTATTTAGGTCCCCTACTACGATAGTGTTTTGGTCTGTTTCTTCCTTTAGTTCTGTTCATACTTGCTTTACATATTTTGGGGCTCCTTGATTGGGAGCATAGATATTAATAAGTGTTATGTCTTCTTGATGCATGATTCCCTTTATCATTATGAAGTGTCCCTCTATATCTTTCTTTATCTTTTTTATTTTGAAGTCTATTTCATCTGTATTAGTACCACTACTCCCGCTTTTCTCTCAATGCCATTTGCTTGAAATATCATTTTCCACCCTTTCACTTTGAGTCATTATTTGTCTTTGGAGCTGAGATGTGTCTCCTGGCAGCAGCATATGGTTGGGTTTTGTTTTTTGATCCATTCTGCGTGTCTTTTTATTGGTGAGTTCAATTCATTTACATTTAAGGTGATTATTGAAATATAAGGTCTTCTTATAGCCATTTTATCTTTTGCTTTCTGGTAGCTCGGTGTTTCCATTGCTTCCTTGTCCTTGTGTTTCTGTTTTCTTTATTTTGGTTGGCTTTTGTGGGTTTTGCCTCTGGTTCTTTCTGTTTTATGTTATATACTTCAGTTTTGAATCTTTGGTGTAT
>NW_011888803.1:15752982-15753552 GCF_000151845.1 Pteropus vampyrus
GATTTCTTTTAATAGGGTCTTGTAGTTTTCATTATATTTCGTAAAATTTATTCCTAGGTCTTTTATTCTTTTTGTTGCAGTTGCAAAAGGAATTATTTTTCCACTTCTTTTTCTGACATTTCATTATTAGAGAATAGAAATACTATGGATTTTTGAACGTTGATTTTGTACACAGAAACTTTACTGTATTTGCTTATTGTTTCTAGTAATGTTCTTGTGGAGTCTTTAGAGTTTTCTGTATAGAGAATCATGTCATCTGCAAATAGTGACAGTTTGACTTCTTCGTACCTATTTGGATGACTTTTATGTCTTTCTCTTGCCTGATTGCACTTGCTAAGACCTCCAATGTTATGTTGAATAAGAGTGGCGATAGTGGACAGCCTTGCCTTGTTCTTGATCTTAGAGGGAAGGTTTTTAGTTTTTCACCATTAAATTGAAAAACTATAATGTTGGCTGAGGGTTTGTCATAAATGGCCTTTATTATGTTAAGGTACTTTCCTTCTATACTGATTTTGTTAAGTGTTTTGATCATAAATGGATGCTGTATCTTCTCAAAAACTTTTTCTGCAT
>NW_011888803.1:15756787-15758496 GCF_000151845.1 Pteropus vampyrus
CTATTTCATCTGTATTAGTACCACTACTCCCGCTTTTCTCTCAATGCCATTTGCTTGAAATATCATTTTCCACCCTTTCACTTTGAGTCATTATTTGTCTTTGGAGCTGAGATGTGTCTCCTGGCAGCAGCATATGGTTGGGTTTTGTTTTTTGATCCATTCTGCAACTCTATGTCTTTTTATTGGTGAGTTCAATTCATTTACATTTAAGGTGATTATTGAAATATAAGGTCTTCTTATAGCCATTTTATCTTTTGCTTTCTGGTGTTTCCATTGCTTCCTTGTCCTTGTGTTTCTGTTTTCTTTATTTTGGTTGGCTTTTGTGGGTTTTGCCTCTGGTTCTTTCTGTTTTATGTTATATACTTCAGTTTTGAATCTTTGGTGTATGGTTACCATAATGAATATGAAAAGCATAGTTATATATATACAGTTGTCCATTTTCTTCTGTGCGTGCCTTTTATTTTTTCCCCTTTGCGAAATTGGATCTTTGAATCCTCCCCTTTTCAGTTATTGTTATCGCAATTTGTCCCTATGCATGCTGAACGTTCATTGCTATCTTGCTGTAGCAATTCTCTTATTATTATTTAAGCTTGTAATGCCCTGGTCTTAGTGAGAGTTGCACTCCTCTGCTTCTATTTGCCTAATAGTCACTTTACTCCTAATTATGTATTTTTTTTCTGGCATTTTGTTTTATCTGACCCCTTTCAGTATTTCCTGTAGTGCAGGCCTCGTAGTAGAGAATTTTCTCAATTTTTGTATCTTGAAAAGTCTTAATTTCTTCTTCATATCTAAAGGAGAGCTTAGCTGGATACATTTGCCTAGGCTAGTAGTTTCTTTCACTTAATAGTTTAAATATTTGATTCCATTCCTTTCTGGCTTGTAAGGTTTGCGCTGAGAGGTCCGAGGATAATCTAATGGGTTTTCCTTTATAAGTTACCGTTTTCTTTTCCCTAGCTACCCTGAGAATTCTATCGTTGTTGTTCATTTTTGATAACTTTAATACAGTGTGTCTTGGTGAAGGCCTTTTTGGGTTGAAATAATTGGGCGTTCTGTTCACTTCTTGAATTCCAAGCTCCAGCTCATTCCTTAGATTTGGGAAATTCTCGTCAACTCTTTGTCTGAAAATGCTTTCTAGTCCCTGCTCTTTTTCCTCGCCTTCAGTAATGACTATTATTCTTATGTTACCTCTCCTGATGGTATCAGCTAGTTCTTGTATTTCTCTTTCATTATTTTTTATTCTTTGTTTTTCTCTTCTTCCTTCTGATTTATTTCTAGATTTCTGTCTTCAATATCACTGATCCTTTCCTCCATTTGGCTGACTCTATTTCCCAAGCTTGCTATTTCATTTTTCAACTCTCTTGCAGTGTGTTTTTTATTTCCAGAAGGTCTATTCAGTTCTTTCTGAGTGTTTCAATCTCCTTGCTCTGCTCATTTAGGTGTTTTTTCAATTCCTGAAATTGTTTATATGACTCATTTCAGAACTCACTGAGTTTTTTCAGAAGTACCATCCTGAATTCTCTGTCATTTAAATTGCATATTTCTATATCTGTAAACTTATTTTCTGGAGATTTTTCTCTTTCTTTCTGAGATGCCTTGTCACCTTGGTTGTTTAGAGTGTTTAATGGACTATTTCTCTGCCTGGGCAGTAATGGAAATGTATTCTGCTGTTTTTCCAGAAAGATTTATTATATAAAGGTCTCTCTTTAGCC